>NC_071983.1:2858527-2885862 GCF_026283585.1 Hylaeus volcanicus | reverse complement strand
AATACTTTATAATGCATGTGTCTCGCAAACAAAATATGTCTGAAGTAAGTAACATAGAATAATTTGTTTGCAGTTTGCAGTCTGCCCAGGGAAAATCGATGGGTCCGGTAAAGAGAATTTCTCCAAGAAAAGTTCCATCGTTGAAGTATCGTGAATCCAGATGATCTATTTTAATACCATGTCTCATCGTCAGCTCATTATCAGGCCACGTATAAGGAAACCTTGCGACGAGTGGAATCGATGATTCTTGGAAAACGATGAAGAATTTTCGTCGAACCGGTACAAACAGAGTTTTATGTCAATTGAAACGGATGAATATCAATTTTATTCTCCCTTATATTAAAACATTTATTGTACATTCGATACCTTTTCCGGTATTCTCGAATCACTCGAGTATCCGAACATAAAAACAGTCGCAGGTTTAGTTTAAAAATCGAACTGATACAATAGAATCGGAAAGTTCGTTAAGCGATCGAGCATTGCGAAGTAATTGGAACGTTCTGCGTGGACGGTGATTAGCATTTCCCAACCGCGTCGATCCGCAGGAAACCGAGGAAACTGCACCGATGGATAAACGTGAAAATATTGGCCATAACTGTTAGCTCGAGTGCCGTTCAAGGCCTTCGATTAGCCACGTGTGTACACTATCGCTTGTTACTATTTGCTCGAGTAAAATTTACGTCTTGCACGTACGCGACAAGCTTTCGAAGAGGTGTTGGAATTACACCTATACCCGGCGCGAACGTCACCGGTGATTAACGACGTTAATTCAACGTCCAACTAGTTTTTCTCGAGATTTTTCTTGCGGCAACGTTTGCGAGACAGTTTCAGTTACGCGCGTTTATCATCGGGGTTAATAGACTCTAAAAGAGGCCAGAAGAAGTATCGTAGATAAAATAGCTGCTCGACCGTGTTTGATCGTCGGTCTAAACAGGTGCGATGATAATATTTGACGAAAGTAAAATTTAATCGTTCGAATGGTTTGGCGAGACGTTACGCGGTGATGTTCGCGGTCCTTGTTCGTGCGGCGAGCAGGCCGGGTCTCAGGCCGGAAATGTTAATCGCGCGATCCTGCCTTCGATTAAACAAATATTTGACGAACAATAAGATAGTAAACGTCGGTTATCTTGAGAACCGACTCGAAAATCGAGTTTTAGGTGTACAACTAGGAATTAATTCGGTCTTAGTATAGTAACGCGCTACCGAGTATGTTTAAAAAATTGTAGGCAGGAAGTACAACTAGTTCTTAATCGCTAGATCCTTACGTCACACGGCAAACGCTGTTCCCGCCATCAGCAGCCCGAACTCGTCAAACAATAGAGGAAGGTTCTGTCAGAAACGCTCGCCTTTGTTCGCTTTCGAATGCATTCATTAACGCCCACGCACCGCGACAATTCGCGGAAGCTTAACGCTGCCAAGCGAGTTCGATCTTTGACGCGTAAAAACGTGTTTTTCTCAAAATTTTTCTCAAAGGATTCACATTTGCGGGAAGTCGAAATCACGTAACACCTACTGTTACTTAAAAATTACAAACTTTTGGAAAATCGACTATTTTTGTGTCGTCGAAACCCTATTCGAAGGGAAACAATATTCCCTTGAAGCTTGATTTCCTTTTTTTCTGTATTCGAGAAAACACGATTCCGCGCAAGAATCCCCGGTCTAATCTAGATTCTTTCGCGAGAAGAAGTTTCCGCTCGAAGATCTACCAATTTATCAGAAATCTGCCAGTTTCAATTTTTCTGGGAAAATATCGATCGTGGCAGGACAAATGATAGCGACGACTCGAAGGAGCTTTTGTCAAGTTCCGAGCGGTGGTGGACGAAGCGTGTGATTTTTTTCGCGCTGGGATGGCGTAAGAAACGATTCACCGTGACCGATGAAAGATTGCTCGACGATCGATCGAAAATGGCGATGATCGGTCAATTGCGATCGATGATGGACAACCTGAGCGACGTTTACTATCTCGTGCAGCTGATCGTTCGTCCTATATTCGTCTACTTACGGGTAGGATTGCGCGATTAACCTTTCCGTTGGCACGCGCGCGTACGTTGGCGATTAGGATAACGAGATCGGGAATTTGGATTCAGTAGGACTTTAGCCAGCGCAGTGATGGGCGTTTATTATGTATCGTACGATAAATAGGGTCACGTGACTCTCGTATCTTCGGAACCCTTAACCCTTTGCGCTCGGATGGCGCCTCTAGAGCGACATATGTAATTTAAAAGTGATTTTGTCAGAATACAACTAATTATTCATTGAAATAATAATACATCGAGTCGTGAACGTTTACAGATATTTCTCTTCGAAGTAAAGTTTTTGGTTTCACAGAAATTTATTATAAAAGTTTCACGGATGTCCCCCTTTCAGGATCTGATTCTGCACAAATTTGTCTGGCTGGTCGCGACGAACGACGAGGTCGACTACTCGGACTCGAAGCAACGGGGAATCGCCACCAGGAACATCACCGGCGACGTCTTAGCCTTCTCCGTTCTCTGCACCGTCCTCTTTCTCATCGCCATGCTCACGTCCAAGTGCGACAAGGACGAAGAACAACCTTACGCCTCCGCAGCCATCGAAACGTGAGTGACGATCGTTCGTGTTTCATTAAAAAAAAACAAAAATAAAAATAAAATCCTCAAGTCCCTTGCACGAAACCCTTTAATCGCGATAACCCTTTCTCTTTGTTTCTTTTAATGTATGTTACTCGATTACGCCGAGATGGCTTGACCAACCGAACTAGTACCGGAACTAGTGCATTTACAGTAGAGATATTTGTCCATTTATGGAGACTTCGCCGTACTCGTATTCCGAAAATCTAGCTTCGATTCGAAGATTCCCGTTCTTATCGTTTCGTTTACAGAGTATCCTCGGACGTCCAACAGGGCACCCATCCCTATTACGTTCCCAGCGCAGCTTCCAGCTCGACGAACTGCTTCTACGCCTGCGGCGACCTGATCCGCGTACCTGAACGTATCCCAACGAGGAGTCCCTCCGACGACAGCTTATCCAGGGTTCGCGTCGTACACCGCAAGCGTAGCAAAGGCATCCTGAAGAAGTCCATCTTCAGTCTAAGCTGCGCTTGGCCGCAGAATTCGCAGAGCACCCAAACCGAGAAGACGTTTCACAAAACCAGCCAAACTTGGCTGATCAGGCGGACCAGGAGCGGCCATATCTACGGGAAGTACCGTGTTTAGCCAGCGCAGTGATGGGCGAAAATCTGAAGTTTGCCGATATGTTTGTCTCCTTTCCTCTTTTCTACATTCTCCATAGAAAGAAACGAGACAAACGCATTGGCAAACTTCAGATTTATTCGAAGCCTAGAGTTTTGCCCGTCCCGAGTCAACGGTGCCCGTCCAAACGGGGCGCTACAACAGCCCCCTTTTCCTTTGCTACCGATGTCAATCTTTAGTCTGAAATTACCGAAATTGCGCCCGTTGCTTCAAGGAATACCTGATGTGCAGCTGTTTTAGAATGTCCTAGGTAAACTTCCCATCTCCCTCCCTCGCCCTGAATCTAGCCCCTATATAGCAAACGTTCGATGCATGTTCGCTCGTCCAAGGACGGAAGTCGCTTAGAAGCGTTCGCGAGATACGAAACGATTCCGCCGTTGTTTAGCATTCCAACCAATTAACGGGGCAGTCTAGCGTTATCACTCGCGCCTAATGAATCATTCCGCGAGATCGCTCGGAATCGATTACAACGCGAATTCCTCGCGCACGCGGTCGCCAGCCGTGCATCAATCGGTTACTTCATAGTCGTTCGAAGCCATCCTCGGGAGATCTCGCTCGTTAACGAGATCTCGGAGGTTCGAGCGACGTTTTATTTGTATTTTCGAGCCGTTTACCGCTTTTTACGAGCTTTTATTTCGAATCGATCTTGTCGCCGCAGACTTTGTAATCGGTCTTTTGCTCGGGAGAATAATTTTTTAGAGGACGAACCATTTTGTACGCGCGCCTAACCCCCGATTCGGACGGAGAGCCGGTTCCACGGAACGCAGGTGTCGAAATTTTGTATAAAAAAAGAAAGATACTGGATCCGTGAACTGCGCGAACCGGTGGTTGGATGTATCGGGACCGATCGTCACCGAAGATCTTTGGTTCCACGTTCTTTTTCCCCTTTTTTACAGGCTGTTGTAATATTTTGTAGAGAAATAAAATCCTCGACATCGTTTGGCACGTCTCATCGAAATTCATTCCGACGTAGCATTAAAGTTTCACGCCTCGCGCTGGACGTGTTATCGATAAATAAATAAAATGATCCAAACTCCGCGGGGAAATTTTATCTGGCGAATGTCGTAAACTTATTACGATCCGCGTACATACATCCACCGTCGTAAAAACTAGCGCGACTTTACGGCCGCAGACATTTTATTATATTGCGAAAGATCGACCACGTATCGGGATCGATAATCACCGGATTAGACGTAATTTAGCAACGAGGATAAGAGAAGCGTTTCGTTGTACTCCTCTTATGAAGGAAACGATATTCCTTCGATCTCCTTAGATTCGATTATTTGTAACTCTAGGGAATCGTGAATGCTACGGAGGTCTGAAAAGAAACGTAGAACGCAGCAAATAATAAAAAGAGATTTTCGAGAGATTCTTTAATAATTCTCCCTCTCCCATGAAAGAAGTTGAATTAAAAAAGCTACCGGTGAAGCTACTACTAAGTAACGTACTTTCGTAAAATTACAAAAGAAAGATCGATCTTTTTCTTTACTCGACGAGTTTACCCTCCAGTTTACCCTCCGGTTTACCCTCCAGTTTACGAACCAATATGGCGGCAACGAAGCCTGCGCTCATCGAGCCGCAACGTCGCTATAGAAACGATGATCGCTCGGAAACCGAAACAATTCGTTCGCTGACGCTAGGTTCCGTTAGATTCTAACGAGTTCCTGACGGTTGTAGTTATTCCCTTGGAACTTTTTCTTGTCGCTAATTAGATAGCTATCGAAAGCTCGCGCGGGAAGCGGGTGGCTATCGTAGGACGATGAACGTCAAAGACAGCAGCGACGAGGACGAATCGCACGATATTTCAGCGTTCGCCAAGTTCGACGAGACAATCGAAGTGCGTAACGCCGAGGAGATAAAGAGCCCGGTTAGCCGTAGGCCAGCGAGCTCGAGGAGGCCGAGGCAAACACCAAAAGTGGAGAGTTTGAATTCTATGGGGATAAATTCCCCGCGAGAGAAGCTGAACTTTCGAAGGTAGTATCTACGAGGGTCGTTCGGAAAGTAAGTTTAACGATGTTAGCGCTGGTCTTGGTGAAAAGGTACAACTACAACATTTTAGAAACGTGTTCTCTCGTTTATTTTGATCGGTTTCGTGTGTCGTAGTCTCTGGTCGGTCGGTGTTTTGGTAACATTTTATAATGGCGATTCCGTTAAAATTTGCGTCCAAGTGTGAACCGCGTAGTATAATCAGTTTTTTTTCTTACCGCTAAAATACTTCACAGCCACAGAAATTTATCGACGATTATGTTCTGTTTACGGCGCGAGCCTGCAGATGGTTACGCGTTGGCGAACAACGTTCCTGAATGGCCGCGAAGAGTTGCACGATGAAGAGCGCGAACGACGACCAGCGGACGCAAAGTGGACGAAAATCATTACGCCTTTACGGAATTCAAAAGCTTGTTACTCGTTACTCGTATTGAAAGATGTGGCGATTACGTAGAAAAATAAAAAATTGTCTGAGAATTTTAAAAACGACCTTGTTTCTGTGTTTCGACCACTCTTTCGCAACGTAATCAGACCGTTAAACTTACTTTCCGAACGACCCTCGTACATTGAGTACGAGTAATCGTAAAATCCTAGTAGAAACGAAACTGTCGCGCATTAATGACTACGGTCTATCGTTGCGAAGTATCGAGATAATCGTTTGATCGGACTCTCCTAACGAAGCTCTTTAATCGCCAGATACTCCGACAATGACAATAGCATTGGAAAGTCATTGGGAATCAGCAGTGATCCCTCTGACAGCGAAGAAAGCGACGATGACGACATACAGGGGACGAATAACGCGCAGCCGATAGAAGTATACAATCCTAAGGACTTCGAGAACTTGGACGTGTCGATGGAAGTGAAGGAACTGTTCCAAAACATAATAAGGTGCGTAGGATAAAGATTAATTCATGATGTCTCTCAATTATTCTGATATAATTGTATGCTGGGAGTGTGTTCACTTGTTTGTTGAACTTTATTTGTGACGATAAGGGATAGATAAGGGACAGGTAAGATAAATAATACAAGCTTCCACTTGGAGCCCATTTATGGGGGCGGTGACGGTATCGCCATCTCGCGGTGAGAAGGACGAACTAAAATTCGTTGTTTGTTGGCGTTTATTCGAAAAAAATAATAAACATATATAGACTTTAAACCTGTGTAGGTCTATTAGTCCTAAATATATAAAAGACGATACGAAAATAGAAATATTTACATCGTTACATGTAATACTTAATATTAGAAGTCATCTTAGCCTAAGTGTGTTTCTTTGTACTAGATATGTTTTTGTTCCGAGTGTAGTTTGTCTGTATATATTTATGCCGACATTTCAATATTTTCGCATAATCTACGCTTCTTACGAGTTCTACTTTATATTTTCACGTATTCTATTTAACATTCACGCGGAAATAACGCTAAATTACGTAAATAATTCAATATCAAATCGTAGGTAATAGATCGATAAAGTGTCGCCATCTGTTAGAAGAACGCCCAAGCTGTTTGTTGAATAGTTTCTGCCTCTTCGTGTTAGATGGCACGACTGTATGTCTTTAATGACACCAATATTTTCGCATAATCTAAGCTTCTTACGAGTTCTACTTTATATTTTCACGTATTCTATTTAACATTCACGTGGAAATAACGCTAAATTACGTAAATAATTCAATATCAAATCGTAGCTAACAGATCGATAAAGTGTCGCCATCTGTTAGAAGAATGCTCAAGCTGTTTGTTGAATAGTTTCTGCCTCTTCGTCTTAGATGGCGCCACTACTTTTTTTTTACCGACACCTTAATATTTTCTTAAAATCCTTTTATTATAGCAAATAATTATTGTTTATATCTATAACAAACCTTACAATATTAAAATACCACCAATAAACTTGTCTTGACCTCTATTTCTTAAATATTGTTCTGTATGATTCTCTGACCAGAGGTCCGAATTTTAGTTCACTATAGTCTGTATGTACAGATCGAAATGTAAATGAAATTATTTAATAAATAAAAACGATTACTCCCAACATATTTCTATATAGTTGACGTTATTATTTTTCGAACAGGTACACGCCACAGAAGGTGGAGCTGAACTACAAGCTGATACCGTTTATCCCTGACTACATCCCTGCGGTAGGCGACATAGACGCCTTCATAAAAATTCCCAGGCCGGATGGAGTGGAGGACAAAATAGGATTGACCGTTCTGGACGAACCGTGCACCAATCAATCGGACCCAGCCGTGTTGCATCTCCAGTTACGCAGTCACATGAGAAGTGCAGGTGCAGCCAGGCAGACGGTAGTGAAGCGAATCGAGGACGCCGAGAAGAACGTAAAGTCCATCGACAAGTGGATCGACGACATCAATCAGCTTCACAGGAGCAAGCATCCACCGGATGTTCATCTGACGAAACCTATGCCCGATATCGACGCTTTGCTCCAACAGTGGCCAGCTGAGGTCGAAGAGAAACTGAACGAAATGGACTTAGATTTCGCGCAACTGGACTGCGAGCTACCGCAACTCGTCGACGTTGTTTGCAACCTCTTGGACATTCCTGCCAAGGAGGGCTCGAGGTTGGAAGCGCTTCACACGCTCTTCACGCTTTACTTGGAAGTACGAAACGCTAGAGCTCACAAGTATTGAAACACCAAAGAAATGAAATGAATAAGAATCGCGTTGTTCTTTTTTCTTAAAAATTGTAACCCCCGAATGGGGCGCCAGGATAATCTTGCCCGGGGCGCCGATATTGCTAAAACCGGCACTGAGTGGAGATAGCAAATGCGAAGAAAGAGGCAATCGTCAATTCGTCAGCGTTCATCGTCGATTTAGGTCTTATCGTTAGTGCTGACCATAGTCTCGACAATGCACAGAGCACAGTTATTATTATCACTGATGAAATAATTATTTTCTGACTCATAGATTGTCGTAATTAATGATACCATAATCAGAGTCGACTGCCATTCAGACGTACCCTTGTTATGCCATACGCTTTGTCAGTTAAACAAAAAGTTAAGAAAAAAAAGAACGTAAAGAATGCTGCGATTAAAACAATAACAATTACATAATATACCAGTGTCCCCCTATTGAAAGAAAACATTTATGAAATACTGTAGCATCTCGTACGTACAAGGAAATAATAATTTTATCTTGCGTTTCCTATTCTACGAATTCGTAATAAAACGGTATGGTTGCGTATTTCGAACAAGAAAAAAATCGTTTACGCAGCTGAAAATCCCCAAGTATTCCTTCTGCAACTGAACACCATTCCTGCTACGAATGCAATTATATCTCGTAATCGTATCCATTATAAATGATCCATTCAGACCTAATAAAGCCAATCTGGATACGTATTATCTGCAAACTTTCTTGATAAAGAACGCTTGCACGTTTTGTTATCGATGAGACTTCCGGAATCGCGTACTTGTTCTCAACCTTCCGTCTCTGTCGCTTTTATTCACAGATACGTTCTCGATAATAAACGAATATATAAATTACTACACGTTGCAAAATAATTATTTGTGGAAACTTTATTCGAGAAAGATGTACCCTTTGAAGGGTCGAAATACAGATGCTTCGAATAAGTTTCATTCGGGGCCGGCGTTGGGGGGGGGGGGGGCCACGGTCGGGCAACCGCCCGGGCGCCAATATTGCTAAAACCGGCCCTGGTTTCATTCGACGATAAGTAGATACCAGCATCTATTCTATTAGTAATTAGCATCTATTCGATTAGATTAACTCTTTCCGGTACACATTTTCAAATTTCGTCGCAGTTTGTTGTCGAGCCTCAGCCGACGTAAGACTACAAAGGTCCAAACTAGAATGGCCTCTACAATGACAAATGTTATGGGTTGAGAACCGTTTGATTAATATGAATCACGGTATTAGTCACGTGGCTACCAGTAATGTAAATATTTTCCTCCTTGTCTTGTAACTTGCAGAGTACAGTCAAGCATGTGGTGACACTGAAAAACGTCAGAATTGGGCTTGATGGATATTTCCAGATAATTTTTTGTCTTCCGTTTGTGCTCGTATAAAATGTGATTCGAGTGACGATACCTAAAAAATGACGGCTTCTTCGAGCCACGCAAATGTATTGATAAACACCAGCATCGAAGACAGCGTTGACAGTTACGTCAATGACGAAACTGACAGAGAGCGGTTACTGAAACCGAGAAACAATTTTGCGTCATATTCGAACGACAACATCAATGTTAGATTTCGGGTAAGCGAACAGCGTTAATTTAAGTTTACAACCATTGTTTCGACAGCGTAGCTTAACCTAATCGATACTTTTTATCATTCATATTCTTCCTCTTTCGTTTCTATAATATTAATTGCAAACATCTCCTGTTTGCTTTTAATAATTGCGTCTTTCTACTCTATAGAATGTCTACAGTCACGATGACAAGAATTCAGAGAACATTATAGAGACAATAACGAATAACCCTAGAAGGCTTAATACAGAAGAAGTAACTCCTGGAGCCACTAATTTCTTATCTGCCAATTACGAGGTAATGTTCCTTTACTTTTATTATGAACATAAGAAGTATATCGTTCTAAACTTTAAAAGTTTTGTTTTGCTACTTAATTCTATTAATACTTGTTCCTAATAAATATTACATATAAGTATGAATATTATATCTTATCTCATAAGTAATTCTTCGTTCGATATTTTTTGTCATGTATATATTTTAATCTTCTTTCTTTTTCTTTTAGAGTTTAGATTATGATCCCTGTGAGAATAATCTTTTACAAGATGAAGAAAGAAAAAAGGGATATAAATTTGTAGTTAAAAAAAATTTGGCCAGATGGTTCATCTTCTTATTGATAGGCATCTGCACAGCTCTTATAGCATGTTTTGTAGATATATCTATAGAACAATTAACGAGTGTAAAATATGGTTTTCTCAAATTTTGTATCCTTTAACATTGCTGTACAACTGTAGGAAAATATATTTAAACTTAATTGTTGTTCCTTACAATTCACAATAGATATGGATCAATGTGTATCGCAAAACTGTTTATGGCTTCCATATTTCATATGGTTAGTTTTGAATTTAGTACCTATTTTAATAGGAGCTGTTTTAGTATCCTATGTAGAACCTGTTGCTGCAGGTAGCGGTATACCCCAAGTAAAATGTTATTTAAATGGAATTAAAATGCCTCGAGTTGTACGTATTAAAACATTAGCGGTAAAAGCAGTTGGAGTAATCTGTACTGTAGTAGGAGGTCTAGCTGGTGGAAAAGTAAATATCGTTTGTTATCGCCCTTACCGTTATTTGTTGCTAAATAACATAGAGAAGTATTTCGACGTATCGATACAATGGTACTCGTAGGAAGGACCCATGATACATGCCGGGGCCGTAGTAGCAGCAGGGATATCGCAAGGAAAAAGCACAACGTTTAACAAAGATTTGAAAATATTTAAATATTTTAGAGAGGACCACGAGAAACGAGATTTTGTATCGGGAGGAGCAGCTTCTGGTGTATCCGCCGCATTTGGAGCACCAATTGGTTAGTAGTAGGAAATTTAATATGCGTGACAAAAAAGAATCAATTGCTTAAAAATAATGTAGGTGGAGTATTATTCAGTATCGAAGAAGGGACTAGCTTTTTTAATCAAAGCCTTACATGGAGAACATTTTTTGCCAGTATGATTACAACGTTTACATTAAATATTGTACTTAGTACATATCATGGACGACCTGGTGACCTTTCCTACCCAGGCTTACTAAACTTGGGAAAATTTGAAGCAATATCGTATCAGATTTATGAAATTCCTCTGTTCATGTTAATGGGAGTGATAGGTGGAGTTCTAGGTGCTTGTTGGAACTACGTAAATTATAAGATCAGCTGTTTCCGTCTCAGGTTCATTAAAAAAAGATGGTCAAAAGTAATAGAAGCTCTTTTGATTGGTGTACTAAGCGCAACAATGGGATTTGTAATGATTTACATAATAAACGACTGCAAGCCGATAGGACAAGATCCCACGAAATTTCCTATTCAAATGTATTGCAACGAAGGCGAATATAATGTGGTCGCAACTTTATGGTTCCAAACGCCAGAAAGTAGCGTGCGATCTTTATTTCACGACCCTAAAGGTACACCGCTATATACGCAAAAGATGATAAAGTTCATGTGTAATAAATGTTTTGTTTGTAGGATCTCACAACGATATAACGTTAGCGATCTTCGTTGTGCTTTACTTTTTCCTGGCTGTTTTTACTTTTGGTCTGTCCATGTCTAGCGGACTTTTCATTCCATCTCTTTTAATTGGTTCAGCATGGGGTAGACTAATCGGATCGGGTCTTGCAAAACTTTTCCCTAATTGTGTAAGAATAGAATATAAATATATAATAGAAATATCGCATTTAATATGAACTATGTATTTTTACAGGATGTGTTGGCTCCCGGGAAGTATGCTTTCTTAGGCGCAGCTGCACAACTAGGTGGAGTAGTTAGAATGACGATAAGTTTAACTGCTATACTCATAGAATCTACTCAGGGAATATCTTTTGGTTTACCAGTTATAATAGTTCTCATTATGGCTAAATGGGTTGGAGATTTTTTCAACGAGGTACACGAATATATCAATCTTTATTTCGTATTATACAAGTCTTTGCAAGCGATTCAAATGGTATTACTTTAGGGAATTTATGATATTCATATACAAATGGCTGGAATTCCAATATTACCATGGGAAGCTCCACCGCTGTCGAACAACATATACGCCAGTGAAATAATGAGTCACCCTGTGGTAACATTAAAAACTGTAGAAAATGTAGGACATATAGTTGAGCTTCTTAAATGCGTAACATTTAATGGGTTTCCAATAGTTGATCCCCCTAGTAGCGACCAGGTAATCAATTTTGCATTTATGTTTTATTTTATATGAACAAAAAATGTCGTTTATTTTTAAATTTTATATTCTAGACTGAAATTCATTCCTATGGACGATTTCGGGGCTTAATCTTACGTTCCCAATTAATAGTCCTACTGCAAAATAAAATTTTTAACGAACACGAAGACTATTGGGGAAGAAACTTGAGTATTAAAATGTTCAGAAAAGAATATCCCAGATACCCAACAATCGAACAAGTCACCGTAACAGAAACGGAGAAGACTTATACGATAGATTTGAGACCTTTCATGAATCCTTCTGCGTATACGTTACAGCATGTTAGTTATTTACAACTACTTCGCTTACAAAGATAAAAAATTGTAATGCTTGTACGAACCTTTTTTTTTCAGTCTGCAGCACTGCCACGAGCATTTAGACTTTTCAGGGCTTTAGGCCTTCGTCATTTACCAGTAATAAATGACGCGAACGAGGTACCGATAATCGATGCATTTCATAAGATCGTATAAAATATTGTATTGAAAAATATTTTTTAGGTTATTGGAATGATTACACGGAAAGATGTTGCCAGGTTTAGGATATGGAAACACAGGGGAAGAATGGGATTAGATGAACTTTTAATTAGTAACAAAATTTAATTTTAAGTTTCTTAATAGATCTAGAGAACTTTGATACAAAATTGATTAAAAAGATTTTCAACGATACATATATACATATATTACGCTTTTGTATTTATAAACTCGAGAGAGGTTATTAAGCTGCACGAGGCTAAAATTTCACAAAAACGAAACTTGGATAATTTAAAAATAACAAGAAACATTAGTAAAATTAATCGACTACAAAATGTACATAATATTAATTATTTACAAACAATTGCCAGCCCAGCCATGACCATAATTTAAAAAAAAGGTATACTGGAAGAATTACTAGTAATAGGAGGAAATAATACTCATACGATGAAATATACATATTAATTTACTTAATTTCCAGAGACAGTATCCAGGATCGTAAGCATGTCCAATAATTTATGTGATACAATATGCAAAACCTTTGTGTACAATCTGGAACAAGGAAAAAAATATTTTAGATTAGAGAATAATGTACAGAAAATAAATGGAATAATATGAAACAAAACTGATACTTCTATGAAAGTGTACTCTATACTTGCTTCTCATTTTTTTTACCTACGTATTTATGAACAAATTAAACATCTAAACTAGCAACTGTACCTTGCATGGATCTAACATTTATTTATATAAAGCATTAATTTTTGTTTTATCATTGGAATATAAGATGATTAATTACGGTTCCAAAGATTAACGAATGACGTTACAAAGGAACCTTCCCAGAACGCATTATTTACATGAAAATAATGTAGATATCTATAACGACCTTATATATAATAAACGCTAGCAATTAATTGTAGATTGCTATTTTAGGAGTGAATCACCTTGAAACAATAATACATACCAAGAAGAAGACAGTTACATATCGCTTAGTAATCTCCGATAAATCGAGACCTTAGAATTTTTTCGTAGGACTAAAAGAGTACACAACGATGTCTTACGTGTGAGTGTGACGACCTTATTTTTCTTGTTTGTGTTTGCGATAATCGCAAGTATTTAAGCTTGACGAAAGAATAGAAAATTTTGTCGGAAATAAATGGAAATGCAACACTAAGAATCAGTGTCAAATATTTTCCGTCCAAATGCATGTGATTCAAAAGTTTATCGGCTCTGTCTGAAACTATCCACCATTCTTGCCATTGGCTTCTGAATCATTTGCACTTCACGCATGCGCGTAAATCGATAAAAAGAAAAAAAAAACAGGAGGCTAATTCGAATAATCATTCGAACAGTGCATTATTATGCCATTTTGATAAAAATAAACAATAATCAAAAAGAACTATCCGAATTGAAAAAATGAATAGTTTCAAGCGGAACAAAAGCAAGAATACATTGAAAACAAACAAATCCGATTTAATTGGAGAAAAAAAGAAAAGTGCACGTAGACTTCTAACAAAATCACATGAAACAGAAGAAGAAGCTGTAATTCGAAGATTTCATGATGCACAGAGAATGGCAAGATTTAGAGCCAAAAAGAAAAAGGCCTTAGAGGAGGAAAAGGTGCTCGAAACTTTAAGTTTCAATAAACTTTCTGTAATTGCAAAATTACAAAGAAGAAATATTACATTTGAAAACACTAATTCCATTGTTAGAGTATCGAATACAGAACAATTTCAACCATGCTTGCCTATGCAGAGAGCATCAATTGTTGTGCATACATCTTACGGGCAAGATAATTATTCTCAGTTATCAGCAATCATCGAGGAACTAGGAAAAGATGTTAGATTAGCATACGCTGGTAGTAAAACTTCAGCTGAAAGGTTGAAAGTAGGCATTCTGCGAGCAAGAATGTTGATCAAAGAGTGCTTATCAGAGACAGAAATTAATTTGCAACGTTAGTAGCTTGTCAACAAATATATATATATATAATTTTTACTAAATAGGTAACTTATTTTCATGATAGCTATGAAACTATGTCAAATTTTTAATACTAATTCTACATAGAAAAAATATGAATTATATCAAAACACAGCTTTGGTATAAAAAGATATAACAATTGCAAAGAATACATTTATTAATTTCACTTGTACGAATTGATAGTATAGAGCACTATCAGAAGATACGCAAACACAAATAGTAAAACAAATTTATGAATATAATAACAGTAATACTCCATACAAAAATACGTAACCGACAAATACTTTAAATAAAAGAAATGGTAAACATATCTCTAGAAAAATTTTAATAAAACACTCACTTTGCAAATAATACACACGTTATTTCTTTAATTTACCTAACGGCATATGGGTAAGTCTGAAATGTTTGAATAGAAAAACAGTGCGTTACTTGAACACGAATTGTCTTTTAAAATAATCGTTATCGTTACTATCGTTATTAATCGTCACAGATTATTTTCAACCTTGTCGCAGGAAAATGTTTTCACAACTTGGAAATTCGTCGGAAATACGAATCCTCTTGACGAGTTTCACCGTAAAGTGAGTCTCACCTTCTCGTCTGAAAGAACCGAAGAAACCCGTCAAAATTTGTTCATTCCTCGAAGGAGCTCAACATTCTTTCCTGACATCGAAGAAAAATTTACCGTGAATCGAATATTTCCAGGGAACGAGAAGCATCTTATCGAAGGAAGAGAAGCGAGAGATCTCCGTTAGGCGGAGACGATAAGACGGGGCTGAATGTTTCGTAAGTGTCGACGGGTTTTCGGCAATGTCGTCATGTATTTTAAGAAGCAGTCGGCGTCGGTCAATTGTTTCGCGGTCTCTCAGGTCGTACACCTGTCCGTCGTGAAGTTGCAGACGGGAGTAGGAAGGGGTTATGGTCAATAAACGCAACCACGTCACACGCAGCCTATCGGCGACCCCGCTTGGCCCCTTAAAGTGGCTCCGAACGAAAATCTTACATGTCGGCCGATATTGCTTTTGTGCGTTTGTCTCCGGAATATCTTGAGAAATATCGGATCAATTATCGTACGAACGGCATTGGTGGACGCGTTCCATCGCGAGGAATATTCGGATGTAAGATAAGGTCGATCCACGACGCGGTTTATCTCAGCGGTTAGTTAATCGTGCGTTACCGAACTGACCGAATTGCGTCCGCCATTGTTGTGATTGGTGAACGTTCCAGAGAAGACGGCGTTCTTAGATTGGCGCGCATGCGCGTTGCGTCCTACTTCACGACGCTCTTCTTTCGAATTTTGGGAGAACACGCATACATAAGAGCAACGCGACACAGGTACACGATACGCACACGCACCTACACATATACGTATTTCGAAAACAGTATTCGCCGCTCGATTTTTGCGCACGTGCTATGGAATTTTTTTTGTAGTTCATTACCCGCGTCTTTTCAGACGTCAGAGATACGAATTAATTTTCACGTATTTTTTCTCCCCACTCGCTGCACCAAAGAAAGTGGTTAACGGCATTTCTCAAAGGAAAACGCCGGATTTATGCTTTTTTTTTCTCCAAGTCCAAATAAATTCTTAAGCTATCTCTATCAATAATCCGAGTTGATATTAATTTTTATTTGACGATAGTCGAATGACAGTTAGAAATATTATTGGTCCTTATCACGCTTTGAAACATGTAAATTTATCTCTGTCATTTCTTTTAAATTTAATATCTTTCAATACATTTCTAACAAATTTTAATTATTTGTATCGTTTTGTGTTACAGGTAATTGGTAATAATCAAATGTAACGTAAGAATTATTTTGTATACAAAGGGTATTCGAATGAACGATTTGTCAATATCAAGAAAGGTGGAACAGTATTGGCTACATTTAGCCAAAAATGTATGCATAGAATATATTTTGTGAGAAGTTTGATATCGAAAACTAACAAAAATGACAGACTATATAGGTAATTGTACTTATACCGTGCACAAGTGCATGTTATGCCTAAGGCTAAGAAAAAGTCTTACCTTAAAAAGGTAAGGGAAATGCGAGAATATAGACGAGAAAAATTAAGATCGGAAACGATAGAGGAACGCACTGTTAGATTGTACACCGCAGCAGAGAGAATGAAAAACGCCAGAGCGAAAGAGACAGAGGAGCAGGCAGCGATAAGAAGAATGCAGGAAGCTCAGCGTATGGCTAGGCATCGTGCTAAAAAGAAGCGTTGTTTGGATGAAAACTTAGCCAGAGAAATTTCGAAAATTGCAGAACTTTCAAAAATGCCAGATGCAGCAACGATAGCTCAAATGTCAGAAATGAATATGAATAAAATTTCTGCAGAATTAAAGCAAATGATGGAAAGGGGAAAAGTACCGGAACATATAGTTCAAATGGCTCAACTCGCCGAGTTCAGCAAAATGACCGAACTAAACAAAATGTCTCAGGATATGGCTAAAAGATACGAAATGGAGAAAATGGCAGAGTACGCCAAAACAACGGAATACATGAAGATGCAGGAAATTGCTAAAATGTCTGAAATTGCCAAAATGAACGAAATGGTGAAACTTTCCGAGATGGCTAAATATAACGATATAACAAAAATTAACGAGATCGCCAAAATGAACGAAATGATGAAGATGTCCCAAATGGCAAAGATTAACGAAGTTCAAAGAATGAACGAAATAGCTAAACTAAACGAGATGGTGAAGATGACGGAAATGGCTAAATATAATAACGACATAACAAAATTAAATGAAATTGCACAAATTAATGAAATGGCTAAAGAAATTGCAAAAATGAACGAAAAAACAAAAATGAATGAAATGATTAAAATGGCAAATATACAGAACGATATCACGAAGATGCCTGAATATTCCAAAATGGCAGAAATGGCAAAGCTGACAGAGTTGGCTAAACTAAATGAAATAACGATAACAAAATTAAACGATCCCCCGCCACCAAAGGTACCGGAAATTCCTCGAATCCCTGAACCTGTGATCACCGTGCCAAATCCAAGAAATTTGCAAAATGTTCAAACCGTTCAAGTAGCACAGGCTAGCCCATCCAGTACGATAAACTTCCCTACTGTACCCGGTCAGGGTAAATATGCTCAACTACTGGTTATTATCGAAGAACTTGGAAGAGACATTCGCCTTTCGTATGCTGGAAGTCGTAGCGCAGCCGAGCGTCTGAAGATGGGCATCCAGCACGCGAGAATCCTTGTACGAGAATGCTTACTGGAAACGGAACATAATGCACGGCAATGATCTGCCAATACACTTAGCGAATAGATTTTTAGCAGATTATTTTAGATAATGCTATGTACATTGTATGGAGTACAGCAGTATATTTTAAAGGGAGTGTCTTAGCATCCGCAAAATTGTGCATAAATATCTAATACTTACTATTTCATATTTTATACGATTTTATCAGTTGTTATAAGTTTAATAAAGAAAAGTGTAAAAGGTTGAGAAAATAATAATTGCGTAACCTGCTATCACTTTCAATAATAATCGAACTGATTTTTAGGAAGAATGTACACTTTTGTGGATGCCTAAAAGAAATTAATCGATTCGTAACGCATAATATTGGGTATAAATTAAAGAATAGACATTTTCTTTCCGTTTGGTTTTGTTTCTTTTTATTAGGAAGAACTTAAAGACCACCATTTTCTATGCATAGATGCAAATCACGAAGGAATCATTTCTTCGTATTAAGGTCTAATTTAGTAAATAATAAAATAATATTAAGCAGAAACAATTTGTACACTGAAGAGTCTTCGTTTATATATTTTCTAAGGAAAATGTATCGCATTTTTGGTTGAAACTATGGGTACCTAGCGATTACCTACAGTATACAGACAGAAAAAAATTGATCAAACAAAACATACCTATGGAAAGTATAATCCTTGAATATAACTGACTATAAGGTATATCTGAATAAAGAAAAAACAACAATTTTCTACAGTAATGTGTATTGATTTCATGCCCTTAATTAATTACTCGCGTGTTTATCAATTTAAAAGTAGCGCGAAAGTATTAAGTAATACAGTTCGGTACTTTCTCCCCCCACGTGCTGTTTAAATTACCGACACCATAAACTGTACATCTATGTAACATCACTGCATATTGGCTTGCAAGCGGTGAAATGGAGAAGTCGATCATTTCATGTATTTCACGAATTAAATTATAACATTATACTTCATTTTCATTTAAACTTATTTATTTATTCTGTGAGATATACATCTGCGTTTCATTAATATATCGTTGAAGGTAAGTTCTACGATACATGAAATAAAATTACATGTTTGATTTGAGGTTATATTTGGGAGTTCCCTAATTTTGTTTAACAAACGTTATGCAAAAATACATGAAACATACAAGACTTAAAGGTTATCGTTTTCTCTACATCAATTTTGTCAGTATTTTCGATTAAAATATAAAATTTTATACAATGAAACCGATGTATCATAAGAGATGCTTCATGGTATTTGGTTCTTTATAATTTAGATCTCCTTCGTAAATTATTTGTTAGGTTATTTATTTAAGAAAAAGTTAGAAGATGGAAGAAGAACGAGGAAACATTGAAGTCTCAACAAAGATTGCAGAGCCATTACTGAGTGTACCAAATCCAAGAGCGCTACAGCAAACGATTCCTTCTGTACCTGGCCAATCAAAATATATACAACTACTTAATGTCATAGAAGAACTTGGTCACGAGGTACGACCTACCTATGCCGGCAGTCGTACTTCTGCTGAAAAAATTAAACGCGGTATCGTACACGCGCGTATTTTAGTTAGAGAATGTCTAGTCGAGACCGAGAAAAGTGCTCGTCAATGAAACGCTTATTTTTAATAGTTTTATACATATCGTTAATTTTCAGCTGACCAAGTATTCAAAAAGTACTTAGCTATAGATAACAATAATGAAAAGCACAAAGACTTATAACATACTATTGTCCAAACAAAGTATTTGTATGTACACGCTATATGCAAGAACCAGAATGCCAATTTGTCTACCTCAGATTTGGACTATAGGTTAACGGTCGTTAATTGAAAATCTAGTACAATTCATAAAGAAGGTATTTACGCGCCTCTTTGTATTTTTATAAACTTATTAAAAATGCATATGTCATCGTATATTTATTTAAATCATGAGAAGTTATTTATTAGGTTTTTACTGCCAAAGAGTATAATTGTAATAGCCGCTAAATGTAATAATTTATTCGAACTGCGAGGTACGATTGATTTTATGCGAACGATAAATATGAAATGTCTCGGATGACGCATTCTATCGGACTTAACCGCGAGTACAAACATATACAAATTCTTTATTAGTACAATGCGTTTAATATCTATTAATGCAGAGTAAACTATCCTTACGTGGATTATCGATAGTACAAATATACTTCCCAAATATCATAGAAAGAAATATTTAATAAAAAATCTAAATAATAGAGAACTAACACCATATTAATATTTGTAATATTACGAGGTGTGTAAGCGTAATGCGGCTTACTTATTTATTATAAAAATATTTGGATGATGAAAATGAAGAAACAAAGTTCCTATGATACTTAAATTTGCTCAGAAGTGTATTATTACTTTTAAGAAGTTAACCAGCGACTATGTATCGTCCCTAATGATATGATCTCAATGACAACAATATAGTTTTAACCAACGTGTATATTATATACAAGACTATACAATTTTCATATGCTATTTATTAACATTTTTTAATCTCGTACAAAAGTAAACTTCGTACCAAATGTTTTAAAACAAATTCTGTTTTTGTATTTTAATAATGTTAGTAACGAATATAGTTGAAAGTAATATATAATTGCATGTATCCATTTTCGAATAAACAATTTTGTATATGTAATATTTTATATAATTTTCATTAATTGTAATATTTATAGTACAAATAAAGATACTCTCGTGTAAATCCTATAATATGTACTTTTTACGGAATGGGTGGCACCTTTGTATTTTACAATATATCTAAATGTAATACTCGTTTTAACACGAAAAATGTATATTTATCAACCAAAGGGTTATATGTTACAGATCGATAAATCAATCATGTTCCACACTTTGGATAGCTTCGATACCGAATTTTCTGCCGACTCTGTCGAATGGTGCCCAGCAAATCCCTTCAGAGATATATTTGTATGCGGAACGTATCAATTAACAAAAGACAGTGAAACAACATCGGATAAATCGGAATCATTAAAACGCTTAGGACGAATGTATATGTTTCGAGTCGTAGACAATGGACGTCTGGTACTGTTACAAAAGCTAGAAGTCCCTGCTGTGTTAGACACGAAATGGGCACACGTTACGTATCAAAATAAAATTTTACTTGGCGTTGTGAATTCTATAGGCTACTTGCAAGTTTATCAATTAAAAATCATCGAAGAGAAGGAAACTTTGGAATTATTAACGGAGAAGAAAATTTCCCATAGCGACGACGAAGTTCTCGTCTTATCTTTAGACTGGTGTTCCGGAAGATGGATGGATAACAACGAATCGAATCCAAAAATTGTAGTTAGCGATTCGAAAGGTTTTATATCGTTATTCGAAATAAATGAAAACGAACTTAACGAAATTAATTCATGGTCCGCGCACGCATTCGAAGCTTGGATCGCAGCTTTCGATTACTGGGATACGAACGTCATATACACGGGTACGAATGTAAATTGTCTCGAATCTGTTGCTGAAAATAATATCGAATATGTTTATGTTGCATTCAAGGCGGCGACGACTGTAAATTCCAACGTTTCGATACGAGAGTAGGAAGTGAATCCACCGCGTTAAGCAAAATTCATGGCGCCGGTGTTACGAGCATTCATAGTAATGCGACAAAAGAGTTTTTATTATCGTCTGGAAGGTGGCGTATCAGAAGTAGAATATATGTAACACGCGTAACGACCTAGTAAATATTTACAATTTTTCAGTTACGACGAAACGTTGAGATTATGGGATACAAGAAACATAAAACGACCCGTTTCGGAAACCGATCTTGGCGGTGGTGTGTGGCGTTTGAAATGGGATCCATTCAAGAGAAACTATTTACTCGCCGCTTGCATGTATGGCGGATTTCGAATAATCAACTGCGAGAGAACAGATGCACCGTCTGTCGTTAGCGAATACAACGAGCACGAAAGTATAGCGTACGGATGCGATTGGTCCTTTTTAAACAGCGCAGAAATTGTAAAACGAATACCCAAAATGGAAGCAGGAAACGTTTCTTTGATTGGTACCTGCTCCTTCTACGATCACGTTTTAAAATTGTCCGCAACACATTTAGGGGATTACTAAATGAATCTCTACTTACAGTGGGTGTAGAAAGTATTCGTACACCGATCAATTTCCAAACAAACTGCGTAAAATTGTAATTTATTAACTTATTGTTTATAAACAATATTGTTTATATTATTTATATAACTGTTTATATTATTGTTCATATGACATTCTACATATTCTCGGAAATCTCTAGAATAGATAGATTACAAAAAAGACAGCTATTTATGTAAGTTACGAAATTAACAAGAAAAAAACAATTAAACGATAGAAATGTTGAAGGAATAAGTATTCGCACTTCTATACTTTTACCCACTTTTCGCAATTTTTTTGTTAATTTCACAAATTATATTAACTAGTAAATGTTGTTTGGACTATATCTATCTTGGAGATTTCTGAGAATACGTAAAATATCATTGATTATAAAAAAAAGAAGTTAAGAAACTACAATCTCACACAAAAGTTTTTTGGGAAATTGATCGGTGTACGAATACATTCTACATCCACTGTATGTATCGTCAATTGTTAATAGATATACAGGGTTCCCAAAAATGTTGGAGGTCCTTGAAAAGGGTGGTTCGCTAGGTGGCCGACCTCGTACGCTACCGCGGCCGCTCCACCGGCAAACTCGCGCTCTGATTGGTCAGTGTTTTCCGTTAATATCTCCTCAACGAAGCCTCGGACAACATTTTCGCTAAGGAAAAAGTTGTTTCAAATCACCCCCCCGAACCACCCCTTTCAAGGTGTTACAACATTTTTGAGACACTCTGTATATACGAGAAAGAGCTGGAAATATTCCATCGAATAAATTGCCTATCCTAGACAACTGAGAAATGTAACTAGAAACATGTGATTTTGTTAGATCGTGTACGATCTTTTTCGTCGTTGTGCTTCGAATACATGCTTTTATACCGCGTATACCTTTTATAATCGTGTTACATTCATTTGTTGAAGGTAATTGGTTGGATAGGAAAAGTACTGCGCATGCGCCGATAAAATTAGGGGTCTCGAGGTTGGTGTTCAATGGACGTGGAATAGTTACGGGAGCCACTGAAAGATGGCAATGTTGGAGCGCGAGCTGCATTTCGCCGCGGCCAGTTCGATAAAAATCAGTCGTTCGCAGGGGCTGTTTTGGCGTGGTGTCAGTGCTGTGATTACTTCGTGACAAGTTCGCGTGCAATTCCGCGGTAAATTATCAGTGAACCGACCGCGGTAAGTACACGTACGTTTCTTTCAAAATTTCGCGAACGTCTTCTGTTTCGTATCACGTCCCGTGTCACGTACCGTGAATTTTTCTCGCCGCGACGAATAAAATCAGCTGTGGAACCGTGCATGTCCTGTCCCTGTAGAATGACCTAGAAAAGATTTGGCGCGTATCCTTGCAAAATTATCCCAACTCGTTTCCCGAATCCTTTCGCGCGGATGCCAAAAAAGCGTCGTCGCGAAGGTTAGAACACGTTATTTGTCAAGAATATTTTCGTGAAAGCAAGGCAGAACAACGGTTCGACTTCCTTGTCATTAGGGGGCCCGCTCGCAGACAATTTAATCCTCGTTTCGAGTCTGTCGTTGGTTCATCGATTCGCAATTATTCGTCACACGTAAACGATCGGCTGTGCACCGAGTTTTCGATAGTTCGAGGCAGTTTCTAATCGCCGACATCCTGACGCGTTTACACCATTCGCCGTATTATAATTCCGTATCCAAATATTACTCTACGATCGAATGGATTCTTTTGATAGTTTACGTTTCTACAGATTTAGCATTCGTTAAATTAGAAAATAATTTCTTACCGATATTACTGTATCTCATTCGCGCGACGACTCGAACAAAATTCATTCTTATTTTACCGTTAGGTTTTACCAAAATTGTAACCGCTGACCGAAGTGTGCCCGAAAGAGACGTCCACGGTGTTAATGCCGTGTCGTTTAATCGTTCTGCCTTGTACAGGGTGGGGTAAAATAAGAATTCGAGTCAATCGTTATGTACAAATTAACGACACGCCGAAAATGTTTCACGCACAAAATTTCCGTCTGGTTGACGCGGAATTAATGTAAGTCTAATTGAAAGAGGAAATTAGACCGCTGCGTATCGCGTTTCTCTCTTTTTCATTTTAAACGCCCGACTCTCGAGCGCGAAGCTCGCTCGACAGTTACGTTTCTTGTTAGACTCTGTGAAGGTTACCCAATAGCATATTAATTATTCTACTCAGCAATTTTGATCGTTAGTTCAGATACGATCTAACGGTCGCAACCGCTATCCATTTCTTTAGCGTTGCTCGCCCGTTGTTTAACGCTTTTAACGATCTAACCGGGTAATGGTTCTCGCGTTAGGGATCGAAGCTGATATCCAATTTCTTTTCTTTCGTTGTTCCGAATCTTTAATTGCTATTTTTAGGTTATGGTTAGTTCTTGCAAGCTCCGAGTTGGGGTGTCGATTGTTAAGACGTGCAGAATTTTTGTAAAAATAAAAGAAGAGAAGATAGTAGAGATAACTAAAGGAATATCGTAGACGTTAATTAAGAAAATTAAGAACTACTCGTGTGGACTTTCTTCCCTCGACCGACCAATCGATTTGAATTAACCGCGGAAAAAAGGTGGCGTATAAGATTAGCAAAACATATTCCCTTTTTGGTAGGTATTAGCATGTATACAGGTTACGAGATCAAGGACGAAGAAAGATATAGTCACCGACTAAAGACTGGATCGCTTAGGGTGGCTAAAGTTTATTAACCTCTCCACTCTATGGAAACAGGGCGTTGTCTTTGCAAATCTTTCGCGTTATTCGTTCGCGTTCGCGCTCTTAGGACAATTAACAAGAAAAGATTTCGATTCTTTCGCACGTTTCGCGATGACGTGCGTGTCCCGATGCGTACGTAGGTGTGCGCATATAGGTGTTTGTGCGTGTGCGGTATACGGTTTAATCGATCTCGTGCTGTGCCAACGTTATCACATGAGAACGGAACGATAGAGTGGGTAGGATGACACCGACACGAAAAAATACGTGCTATAACTTTAACGAACGATTATCGAAACGTTTTTTTTTTTTTTTTTTTCTAGATTTGTCCGGCTATACCATTTCCCTTCGGATGCACGATTCGTTTCGTAGATAATTTCGCTCGAAAATGGCAGCGCGGAAGGAAACGAGCACCTTACCGATCCCTGGTCCACGTTTAACGAAATGCTTACATACGTCGGCGATCGCCGAGGGCTGTTTAAAAGTCAAAGCAGATTACCCAAAGAGTTTAACCCCGCCGATTTCGTTGCCTAACGAACCCTACGGTGAAATGTAAAGAGAATAAGTTAAACTGCGAGCCTTTCGCGATTAATTGTCCACGCAACTGGCTACGTTCAGCGCAATTGCGCGCTCGAAGCATCCTGCTTCGCATCCTTCACGCGTCACAACCACCCGTTCTCTTTTTTTTTTCTTTTTTTTTCCTCCACCCCCCCTCCCCAATGCTCTCCGCATCGTTGCATCCTCGTGGATACTCGTGTCGTTGTCACGTGTGCCCAGGCCGGGACACGTGTGCCATCGAGACGATTCTTTCCAACCCGATGCCTCCTGGAGATTCCACGACGTTTGAGTTCTCTTCGCGATTCGGTTTATTCGTGGCATCCGTTCGCTCGGTCATCCGTGCGATAATCGTATTCGACAAACATTTAACCCGTCGCGGGAGGGGACGTCGCAGGTTTAGCGAGCTTTATCACCGGTTATACAGGGTGAACTTACGAGAGTATACATTTGTCTTTTTAACACGTTCACGATCGGAGAGAATTCCAGGGAGGAACAAGGTATAGATAATAAGATATAGAAGCTAGAATTAAACAAGAATATACAGGGTGTCCCAAAAGTCGGGGAGGAGCCGGAAATGGGGGGGTAGCTGAGACGATTCTGAACAACAATTTCCTTTGCAGAAATGTCTGATGGGGCTCCGTTAAGGAGATATTAAGAGAAAACCCCGACCAATCAGAGCGCGAGGATGCCGATGCAGCGCTCGCGGTAGCCAATGAGCGCGGCCGCCTAGCGCGTAGCCTTCGCTACCGCGGCCGCTCGAACGGTCTACGCGCGCTCTGATTGGTCGGGGTTTTCTCTTAATATCTCCTTAACGAAGCCCCATCCGACATTTTTGCAAAGGAAATTGTTGTTCAGAATCGTCTCAGCTACCCCCCATTTCCGGCTCCTCCCCGACTTTTGGGACACCCTGTATATATATTCTTCGCGCATTACGTATATTTTTTTGTGCGTTCTCCATATTAATACGCGCGATACAGTGGACAAAATCCGCAGTCTAGCGATCGGAGAGAATTCCAGGGAGGAATTTCCTCCTGTCGCCATTTGTACAGTTTCCTTTCGCGCGTCAGCAGGGTGGAAACCACTTCAGACGTTATGACACACCAGTCCTCCTACTCCAACGAGACGTCAATCGTCCCGATGATTTCAACGCGAGAGTGTCCCCTAGAATCGTAGGAAACGAGTTTCTGCGCCATCGAAAGTGTTCTTGTTAATTTATTTCTCGTTTTACGATTCACTCTCTAAAGTCGCGATTCATCACAGCTTTATACACCCTGGCATTATTACTGGTCGTTAACTCGTAACGCGATAACAGCGTTTCCCGTGATTCCACGCCGTGGTATATCGCCATCCACGGTGAGAAAAATAAAGGAAACGGCGGCGTTTTTCCATTAAACGAATTCGTTCGAATGTCCAGATAACGATTGACTCGAACTCTTATTTTACCCCACAGTCGGCTCAATTTGAATATTTCTTGTTGAAAAAATTTGTACAGACTACTCACATACGTATGAAAATAGGATAAACAGTTCGATAGAATTAATTATTTTTTTCCATCCTAAAAAAATTCACGAAAAATCGCTTTTTTATAGACCTACTAATTCAGGATACACCCTTAACAAATGTTAAATCTGTGACGAATGAAACGAATTCGTTCGATCCATTCTTGTTACACGAAAACGGCGTGATTTGTCTCCTGCGTCGAGGCTGGTTACTCGTCAAGTTTCTCTTTAAAAATACAATTTCACGAATCGTGGAATCGAAGAACAAAAGTTTCTCCGGCTCCTAGCGTGTCGTAAATTGCCTGGCGAGGCTGTGCCCAACGTGGCAATTTTCATGGAACCCTTACGAGTCCCTAATGGAATCTCAGCGTTCCGTTGGAACTCGATTAAGAAAACTCGCGCCTAAACGGTCGTTCATATTACCAAGGAGTTGAATGGCTTCGAGCGGCAAGCAACGGCTTTGCTATCGGAAAGAGCGCCGTGTACGCGTTCGAACAGGATCGGTGCAGGTGGAAATTACGCTCGGATCCAGCCTGTTCTTTGGATACGTTCGGACTGTCGTTACGCTTAATAATAGTTTAAGGCGTCTGGCCACCCTGAGCGATCGCCAGATGGGTACTATTCTCAAAAGAAAAATTAAGTGAAACATTAACCAAGTAATCGCAAAAATCCATTGCTATTCCTCAGATAATGTATCTAA
>NC_071983.1:2855828-2858517 GCF_026283585.1 Hylaeus volcanicus | reverse complement strand
AGATAATGTATCTAAAAGTAACGTGGACAAATTTCAGAGCAATCGGACCGCACGTTTACTTTCTTCTGGGATTATCTCGAAACTACATTTTTCGAAATGGTACAACGTAAATCTCGTAAACTATCGGTCCGATTGCTCTGCAATTTGTACACGCTACTTTTAGATACATTATCCGAAGAGTAGCGATGGATTTTTGCGATTACTTGATTAGTTTTTTTTTTTTTTTTTTTATTGACGATTTTTCTCGCGAAATTTCGGTGAAAAATAAAGAAAAAATTTCATCGGCTCACCATAATTTTTTTAATGGTAAAAAAAAGAAAATCCAATTGCTACTCTCTCGCGACAAACTCCAGAGACAATCTAATATTTTTTTTTTTTTCTTTTTCACATGCAACCTAAAGAATATAACGAAACAGCCCAAGCGCGTTTCGCGCCGAAAGCCTTCGCCAAAATTTTCGAACCGCCGCCATTTCTTTTTTTCTTTCTTTTTTGTTATCTCAAAAAATTTTGTCATGCGTTCATTAAACCGTTCTTTAGCATGTATCGAGACATAAAAATATTTTTCCCTATACTTTCGCATTTATGAATTTTTTTAAGAATAGTACCAATCTGGCGAGCGCTCAGGGTGGCCAGACCGCCTTAATAGTCGGACACTTTGAAATTTTCTTCCAAATATCTCGCGTTAATGTCGAAAGATGGTTTATCGTTTAAATAAATATCATCGTTGTGAGTGCGACGGTTCATTGCCTGCAGAATCACTCGCACCAAGAATTCTCCTGATCCGACACCTTCTTTTCCTTTTCCTACTCGACGAAACAGAAAGATTCGCTTTCTCGAGATCGGTTCGAATAAGAATTTTAACCCAGACCTAACCCAGACCGCCTTGATAGTCGGACACTTTGAAATTTTCGCACGGTCGCTTTAGAATTTTGTTCACTTTTCGGCGATACTTGGCCAAGTATCGGCTAGTCGTCCGAATATAAATGTCGCTCGCGTTTATTCTCTTCTTTCCCTGAAGTTTACACGTCCGTCCATTCTTTCTCCCCGTTGGCTGGTGTCGTTCCGCTGCCCGTCTCCATATAGCGTTCCGTTACATCGTTAAGGGCCCATTATCCAATCTGCAACGATGCGCATACATTCGCATACGTGTACTCGCGCACCACTCCCATGGCGACGTCGACGAGCCGACGTTTACGTTTCACACGGAGGCATCCGGTGGTTCGAGCGTGTCAACGTTACCGAATTATCGTGATTTTCTTATCAGCGTTCACTAGAACTATCTATAGTTTCCGAGGCCGTGCGTGAAAATGTTCGAGGCGTCGGAATGGCGAACGGAAGCATCACGCAAAAGTGCGTTACAGAGGGAGGTTTCATCCCTCGATCTCGTGACTCATCGCAGCTGAGAACGATACGTTCTTCGTCGCAGTGACGAGCAAAACCGTAGGCTTCGAATAAATCTGAAGTTTGCCGATACGTTTCTCTCGTTTCCTCTTTGGAACATTTTCCAAATTCGCCACTAAATGTATCCGCTTTGGTTTTTTCATTTATATTAATTTTTAACGTTTTCAGCCACTAACTAGCTTAACGTTGAACTAGCAGCGCCACGATTTTCTCGAAAATGGTAACAGGTACGAAATTTCTTTCGGTGGTACAAATCGGTACAAAATAAGTACTAAATATTCCACTAAGTCCGATATGATTCTGCTGATTCGGTCCTGCCAGCTTAAGAGAGGTGCAAAGGCAGGAATATCGACGATAAGCGAGATTTATTTGGAAAAGTTCCGTCAGCCATTTCTGGCCGACCGACTTGTTAAGAACTGCTACCAGCGTAATTGTGCCACGCGAGGAATCGTCGTTCCTCTACGAGATCTACGGAAATTCCGTTGGCTCGTGGAACAAATCGATGCTTACGGAAACGCCACCGTTCCTTGGATCGACCCGTGAAGTGGTAGCATTCACGGTTTGCAAAGCTCGGGTTGGCGTGGATGATTCTCCATCTTTCCAACTCGGCGTTCTCTCTTTCCTTTTTTTCCCTCTGGTTTTTTTTTTTTTTTTTTTTTTTTTTTGAGAGGGGTACACCACATGGTTCACTTTGGCTCCCGGGAAAATCGACGACGGCCCCGTTGCGGACCGGGGAAAAAGAAAGAGAGGAAGACAATATCGGTTTTCCCACTGAAACGAGACCTACTGGAACAGTTAGAAGCGCTCGCGTTTCACGGTTCCTCGTTCCCGCGGAAAAATCTTTCCTCCGGAATAAAGCCGCGAAATGTCCTCAACCGTCCACGAGCCAAAAGAAGAGACAGAGCCAGAATTTCGGTCGTTGGCTCGGCCGAAAAGGTCCGCTCGAATTTTAATTCGTACATTTTCGACGAACAAAACTTTCCGTACGGCACGATCGAGTAGAATCGAGACTTTTAAATAATATGCAGACGATTCTCAAAGATAGAAACGAATTTCTCGAATTAGTAGATATATCAACGAAACATGAAGTAATGGATAAATTGTAATTGAATCGTAGATATTAACGTGGTCGCTAATAAACCAGACTGCGGATCGTTATGCAAAGTAAAATGTTCGCGAACGTGCCTAAAAAAATTGAATCCTAAATAGGAATTTATTTTATTCTGCAAATATTATAACACGAACGTTACTTTCAGTCTTTTTTATATTCTTGCGTATCGTTTGCATT
>NC_071983.1:2774689-2855428 GCF_026283585.1 Hylaeus volcanicus | reverse complement strand
ATTCTGCAAATATCATAACATGAACGTTACTTTCAGTCTTTTTTATATTCTTGCGTATCGTTTGCATTTTTCTAGGTTCTTGCACATTCAAACTTCCTATGAATGCATAAAGATCCGCGGTCTGCTAATAACCATATAGTTGATGCGACTTTAAACAAAGTAATTAAAAAAAAAAATTGAACCTAAATAGGAATTTATTTTATTCTGCAAATATCATAACACGAACGTTACTTTCAGTCTTTTTTATATTCTTGCGTATCGTTTGCATTTTTCTAGGTTCTTGCGCATTCAAACTTCCTATGAATGCATAAAGATCCGCGGTCTGCTAATAACCATATAGTTGATGCGACTTTAAACAAAGTAATTAAAAAAAAAAATTGAACCTAAATAGGAATTTATTTTATTCTGCAAATATCATAACATGAACGTTACTTTCAGTCTTTTTTATACTCTTGCGTATCGTTTGCATTTTTCTAGGTTTTTGCGCATTCAAACTTCCTACGAATGCATAAAGATCCGCGGTCTGCTAACAACCATATAGTTGATGCGACTTTAAACAAAGTAATTAAAAAAAAAAATTGAACCTAAATAGGAATTTATTTTATTCTGCAAATATCATAACATGAACGTTACTTTCAGTCTTTTTTATATTCTTGCGTATCGTTTGCATTTTTCTAGGTTCTTGCGCATTCAAACTTCCTACGAATGCATAAAGATCCGCGGTCTGCTAATAACCATATAGTTGATGCGACTTTAAACAAAGTAATTAAAAAAAAAAATTGAACCTAAATAGGAATTTATTTTATTCTGCAAATATCATAACATGAACGTTACTTTCAGTCTTTTTTATATTCTTGCGTATTGTTTGCATTTTTCTAGGTTCTTGCGCATTCAAACTTCCTACGAATGCATAAAGATCCGCGGTCTGCTAATAACCATACAGTTGATGCGACTTTAAACAAAGTGATTAAAAAACAGAATAACTTTCCCCAATTTTTGGGCAAATTCGTGATTCCACGCCGATATAACATTATAAAATCGATACGAATAGATTCGCAACTCTGATTAGATATTTATTTCTATAAAGTAAGCGTCCACGTACACCTCCGACGCACCACCGTACACGGCCGTGGCATCTTCTAAAGTAAAATGAACGGCGGTAGGGAACGTCGCGATGCGTAAAGTCGGTGGAATGGTGTCGTAGTACACGAAAATACAGTTGTGCGTACATCACTCGGCTCGGGAGTACAATGAAACACGTGAAAGCGTAGATGCACGCGCGTCGCATAAAAGGTGAGTACGTGCATCGCGGCGCGGCTCCATTGTGAGGCACTCCCGGTCGTCTCGTTTCGCTGTGCATCGCTTTATATGCGACGTACGAATTCAGAGCTCGCGAAAATGAGATTCGTTTCTTGCTTCGATTGGTTGATTCGACCGGTGCGTCGACCCCCGGCGCGACGCTACGATTTCTTCTGCGTTTTTCCTTTTTATTCCCGCCCGCGACACGCGGCAATCCAATTCTCTCGGTGGCACGCTCGACATCCCAGCCGCGAGAGAGAAATTAATTTTAATCGACCGGCTCGAGGCGAGCGACCTTTTTCGCGAAATCTCGCGACCGACCTTGGCTGGGCCTACCTAAAGGTGTAGCTTTCGAAGCTTCGACAAAATCTTTGTTGCGCTTAAGGGGAGAGTCTGGTCCGGCTAATTTTCTAATGCATATAATTTTCAGGTATAATTAATTTTTGTTATCGAAACGTTTTTTTTTACATATAAGGGGCCGTTCAAAGAAGAAAACTTGACAGCGTAGATTCAATTTAAATGTATACATATATAGATATAGTAGTTGCAAGGAAAGAATTCGGTCGAAACGGTGGGACGCATCATCGAATTTTTATCCGATTCACTTGATTCAACGCTTAAATTGAAGGTAATTAAGTTTATATGCTAACGAACCTCGACTCTTAACGAATTATTATTATAGCATAAAGTTATTGCAAAATAACGGCCGACATGCATCGTTCATTTTCATGTTTTTTGCCGGCGTTTTTGCAATCAACAATTTTTTTTTTTTGCAAATTTAGGTTCATACGCATTTTACGTACCTGCTAAAGAAAAAAGTTTTCTAATTTTATCTATCAGATGTTTTCCCAGGGCCGAGAATTCTTTCCTTGCGACTACTATATCTGTATATGTATATATTCGAGTTGAATCTACACTGTCAAATTTTCTTCTTTGAACGTCCCTTTATATGTAAACAAAAGTTTCGATAACAAGAATTAATTATATATCTGGAAATTATAACGATTTGTTTCTGATTGTACACGTATAATTACGTATATGGTTAACAAAGAAAGATTCTTGTTCAAATTGGAGGGAGCTGAGCGTTCGCGAAACTCTCTTTTTGAATCCTTTAGTGGGCAAACGAAGAGTCTGGAAACGATCGCTCGAATAAGAGGCGACCGCGAAGATTCGCGAGAAAGAATACTTACGACTCCGCTCGAATCCGTTCCAAGTAGGTTGCCGAGAGTAGCGCAGCACGCTGGCTTTTTTGACCCACTTCGAAGCTCGCAAGCTCTCGTAACCTTAAAACAGCACTGCTATTCCAGTCCTGTACTTCTACGCGTTGCAAGACTTCGATCGCACGGCGTTTGCTTTCTGGCGTGCTGTTATTTGAAACGCCACCCGTTATACATCTTTATCCGTATCCCCCAATTAAGTAAATTTACTATAGGTCGCATACCTTTTCACAAAGCTGCAGAAACGACGCCTGACATTGTATTTCGCAACGTTATCACCTCGAAAATAAAAGAATTCGTAAACCACGCCTGATTATTAATCAGTGATTAACCCTTTGCACTCGAGAGGTGAGCGGATCTACCAGCGATAATGTTTCTTTAAGTTTAATGTCTTTGAAACTAGAAGGGTCAATGAAATCTTCGAAGTCGATCGAAGCTTAGCATTCGTGGCAGTACAGAATGTATTAGGTGGACTGGAAAGTAATGTCGTTTCTGGGAATCGCGATACTTGTTTATCATTCGTATCAGTTCGTTTACTGTTATCGATCTGTCATTGAAAGTTTGCAAAAGGCTGTCGGTAACGAGGCTGATTACATGATCGATTAAAAATCGAAATTAATTAAGAATGTATTTGTTTGAATTCAATGGACAAGAAGTGACATTACTTTGCGGTCCACCTAATAGAACGCAGAATGCCAAGAAAGCGTCTCGACTTGCTGGTAGATACCAAAAAAGAAGATCTCGAGTGCAAAGGGTTAACAGAGAAATATCGGTGGACCTTTCGGGCACTGCTGAATTCAACAAAAAACGTTCAACGCTGCAGTAATGAAGTTTACGGGCCTCTAAAAGAATTTCGCATTCTCCTTGGTCTCGACGTCGCGAATTTTATTTCCTGCTTCCGCTCCGTTCTAATCTTCGATCCTTCGGCTCGATTCCGATCCCCAGTCACGGTCCGATAACAGGCGCGTTCCTACGGTTTAATGAAAATTGATAACAGGCTCGTTAAGCCCCTTCTCGCCGGAGCAAAGAGACTCGACGGCTGCTAAACAATCGATCGGTCCTCGAGCCATTGTCCGGGCTCTCCCTTTTTAGGTGGTTCAGTATCAGAATTGTAAAAATCACGTTGCAGCCTGACGATCCGATGCGAAAGCAGTGTTGCGCGATTCGTCGTTATTAAAAAGCCTCTTCGGGATACCTCAACAACAGCGTTCAGGGAGGCGGAGGCCTGTTCCTTTGGCGGACTCGAGTAATCGCCGCCGATAACGAGCACTGGGTGCTCCAGATACAGCGAAATCGTTATTGGAAATATCCCCGGCACTAGTTTCGCGTTTCCCGTGGAACGTGACCCGTATTTGCAACAGGACTGCCGCGAAAAGTTCGTCGACTGATACGCGACGGAAAATTTCCACCTTTTCCAGATCTTTTTCCAAACTCGATCGACGAAGAACGCCAAAGTGACGTCTTGCGTATTATTAACACTCCAGAAAAATCGTACTCTCTCTAATTAATTTAACTATTGGCAGATTAATATTTCCGGTCATAGAAAAGTTGAGTTGAAATATTATTTCCATCGATCTCTGAAGGGGCCCGACTCGCCTCACGTTTGACCGATAAGTACCGAAGCGCGTCACGAGAATCTACAAATCGAATCCCAGAGGAGCAGTGGTCGCGTAGTTTACGTATCCCTTTCCGAATCCCTTTCAGTGGTTCTGATATTCAATCCGTGTACGCCGCGCGGCCCACGATAAATAAGCGCTCGTCGTAATTACACGTTGCGATTATTGTAGAGTATTATACTCTCGTGCCAAGAAGAGACCGCCGATTCTATCCTTACACGCAGAGGGACATTGTTCTTCGCCTGGCAGTATACCAACGTCGTCTCACGTTTCCCACCGGGCCCGACCACCGTGTCTCAAACCTGGACACGATCTGGAAACAATCTGTACTCGGTGTACTTGCTGTCGTTTAACGCGTTGGTCACCCAATCCAGACAGTATTTTTCATTTAGAGAGTAAAAGAATGAATTAGATGAGACACGAAATGTAAATAGGATTCGTAAACAGCTTTCGTTAGAAAATTAAATACTAGATAGCAGATTAAAATACAGCAGATGTTAAATTATCTATTTTTCGATGGTCGCTGAATGATCTACGCAAAATAAAATAACAGCATTATCCTCCGTCACGAACGCATAAAATTCGCGAGTCCATAGAAACCGTCCAGTTGCTCGCTCGCGATTCTGGTTACTTACGGTTAACTTGAAGCTAGACTTGAAATGAATTTTAATTTAATAGGTAACAACGATGATTATTATTCGCGGCACGGATATCATCACGGCCCTGTAGCCTACTTAAAAATGAAGATACGTAGAACGACGGTGAAGTAATAGAGATCACGCGAAGGCCGTTAATTAAACCGAGAAAATCTGTGCGTCGCGTCGCGGCTAATGGGAACGCAAGAAAAGAAATTGCGAATTCCGCAAAGGAAGTCGGTGTAACACGAACGCGCTCGGCGTAAAAGTAGATTTTATTCGATGCACATGTCCAGGACGGACAAGAACTGGAATGCTCAGAATGTTAATCGTTTAATGGGGTATAATCGGTTAATGGGAGCCAGCATTCAGCCGAACCCCTCGCACGTGCCGAACGGTCGCGATTCTTCGCTTTTACCTCTTCGTACGGTCTTTATCCGAACGACAAAAATCCTCGACGAGAACGTAAAGGTAACTTCTGGACCTCGTAGAGCAATGATTTTTAACATCGCGGAGCGTAAGAGCTGTTACGGTACAAGACGATGTTACTAGCGATGCCTTCTGTCCCGAAACATGCGCTACGCGTCGGTCTCCTAATTTATGCACGTTTCCACCGTGTTTTTCGGGTGTAAGAGAGACTCGCAGAGTCGGGGTACCACGAAATAACGGAGAAATTGAATAGGCAGAAGGTGGAATGATAAATGGTGGCGACCAGCAGCATGGTGTATGAGGAGATCGTCGGGATACGGGGCAGCTGACCCCAGCCACCGCGCACGCTTTTCACGCGCGAGATGCCCCACAGCTTGAACTCCGCTTCCGCCAACTCCGCCAACACGGGACCGAATCACCAGGCCTACGCACACCAGCCTTATCATCGACCGAACGGAGATGGACTCCAGCCAGAGGTATTTATCGTCTTTTTCGTTGCACGATAATATTACTGGTCGGGCAAACGCGTCTCACTGTCGCTAATCGTCGCGTTGCGAGGTGGCTTTACATCGCGTTTAGGTAGTTTCCTAGTTCCTAGTTTCGGTAAGTCTTTAGACGCGAGCCGTTGCTTCCATGAAAGTTCTATAAACATTAATCTCTGTGAAAAGCCGAATTCCTAAATGAATTCACGGTATTACCGCGCGATCGCTTATAAACAACTCGAAACGGACCAAATATCTCGCGTTAATGTCGAAAGATGGTTTAAATAAATATCATCGTTGTGAGTGCGACGGTTCATTGCCTGCAGAATCACTCGCACCAAGAATTCTCCTGATCCGACACCTTCTTTAACCTTTTCCACTCGACGAAACAGAAAGATTCGCTTTCTCGAGATCGGTTCGAATAAGAATTTTTACTCGGTAAACTCGTAGCTTCTTAACGCTGTTTTCCGATTAAACGAGAACGATACTTGAACGTAGAAAGAGCCGGTGGATTTCGACACGTCGCATCTACGCGGTGCACCGGCCGAGGTCGAGGCACTGGTGCACAACATCAAAGAGGTTGCGCAGCAGTTTCTTTACCACTGGAGAACCTTTCCCATCGTCCTTCCGCCGTCGCTCTCCACGTGCGCGGAAGGCGAGGACACGCTCGCCAGGAAGAAACACCACCTGAGAGACCTGTTCGTCGCGCCTAGTTTCGACGAGTTGGATTCGGTGGCTGTTGACAGCAAGGGCGAGCCCAGGAGGCTGACCAAGAAGCAGCTGGAGAGCATCAGTAAGAGAGGGTAGGTTCCTAGGGTTGCAACGAGATGCGTAGTATTCCTCTATCTCTGTAGGTAACAGTAGAACCAGAGTCTTGAGATCCCTTGTCACGTCCTTGACCCATCAGTTGCAACACGTTCAGCAGAGCGGTGCGTAAGCGTCGAGCGGTGCTGTTCCGTTTTTAAGAAGGCGCTATCAGGGTACCGGATAACAGGGAACGTCCAATAGACACTTGTCTTCGTTTAAAATATGGACGTTCCCTGTTTGTAGTAAAATGTCACGTGTCTGAACGATTGACAAAAGTGTATGAAATTTCAGGGAAACGTTGTAATTAGGACTGAAACTGTTTGGATGTATCTGTTCTAAGGCTGGAACTATTCAATCCATATACATACATATACGTATCGTAATATTCAAATATTACCACTGTCTAGATGATTGATTGGTGCACACGATACATGGAACTGAGGAAACGGCATTGGACTTTGAATACCGATCAGACCAGGCTTCTTGTTGCAACTTATGGATTAATGACACCCATACTTTCCCTAACAATGCTTCCAGACAACGTACGGTAGTCAGTGTGTTGTTTAGAACTAGTGGTTAGTCATTTCACATAATATGCACAGGTATACTCACCTGTATAGAAGGTCGCCGATATACTAATACTAATGTCAATGGATGTCTGTTGACTAGGCTTGTACGAAGCTCTCACAGTGCAAACGCTAGACTCTTATTAGGCCATAGGAAATACAATCGCGGTAGAACCGTTAGTAACATCTTTTCTTTTGAAACAATATCAAAAATACTGTTACTGGTAAATGTCTGGAAAGAGAACTCGTTGAAAATGAAATACTCGTTTAGCTACAAAGAAAACTCATGGTAGAACCATTAGTAACGACTTTGCCATTGAAACAATATCAAAAATACTGTTACTGGTAAATGTTTGGAAAGAGAACTCGTTGAAAATGAAATACTCGTTTAGCTACAAAGAAAACTCATGGTAGAACCATTAGTAACGACTTTGCCGTTGAAACAATATCAAAAATACTGTTACTGGTAAATGTTTGGAAAGAGAACTCGTTGAAAATGAAATACTCGTTTAGCTATAATAGAACTGGACCATCCGTATGTACGAATGTAAAGCTTTTGATAAATTGCAGACAGTTGAAAAGGAAGTAAGGATAGCGGGGTGAAATTACAATAAATTCCCGATCGGTGGTCTCGTTTTCAAGACGATACATGTTCTCTCGTGTCCGATAATATTTTAACAATTTTTGTAAAGCTTTCAGAAGGAGAAGTACGGAAAACCGAAGAAGCTGAATGCCACTCAATTGGAGAGCATTCGAAGATGCGGGTATGTCATACACCAGCGTCACACAATATTCAAAGCAACGTTGACCGAATGTATATCGATATATATTTTGTACAGCGACAAAGTAGAAATTGAAATCACTCGCTCTCATGACCTAACGATGGACGATCTCCCCTCTTAACAATTTTTATACGACGCACAGAACTCGCGTCAGCATGATTTCGATCAGCCCTGTTTCAAATTCATCCCCATTTACTAGTCGTAATTCGAGCGTTTCAAAACGAGCCGTTGTCGAACGCGATGCTCGATCCATGCAGAGGTTTGGGTTCTTACGATTAGAATCGCCGCAGCTTTTTTTTAACCCTTGTGATAGTTTTTAACACGTTCGCGTCGACGCGCATTATCCACGACGGTTACAGGGTGGACAGCGGACACCTTCAAAAGCGTGGAATCCACTCTCGGCGCGAACGTGTTAAGCAACCGTGGCATGACGCAAATGTACATAATAATTTGCGAGATCTTATTGTTTGTTGTTAGAGCACAATGTATACACATGTATGGTGTAGGTCACTCCTTTGTTTCTAGCGTTAGAATGTGCTTGTACCGTAGCAAGAAATTTTCTTGGCTTTAGTTCTACCAACGAGGATAAGCAACGTAATAGATTAATGTTTCACGTTATCGGAGGAACTGCGATCGCACAAAAGTTTCGGGGATTTCATTGAAACGACATTAACGACGTACTTTTCCAAGAAACTTTTGTTCGTAACACGTGTATGTTGATGTTTCATTTACGACGTAGACAAGATTCTGTATCTAGACTCTCGTCATGTTTTCATTCTAGCGACGCTTGCCTTCATAGAAGATTCATTTTCCAGGGAATTCGAAGTCGATTCGATCAATTTCGCTGGTCAGACCCATCGATGGAAGTTAAGCGGTCTTCTTCAACGTGGACGAGATCGAAGGCGAGACGCGTTGCTTCGCGATCTTGCTTTGGCGACCAGATTCCTTGTAGTTACAGCAAAAGCTAGACTAGTCTCCCATTGCTTCAGTATTTCGCAGTCTCTGAAAGCACTGTTAACGGGGCTATTACGGCTTCTTGGTAAGCTATTACCGTTTCTTTAGACCTCTGCAAACTCTCCGGACGCTGTAATTCTGCTAATTACTAATTTATGTTCAGACATAATAATTGGCGTGCCGTCTCTTCAAGCGCATAACCTGGATGCGAAAATCAGGGAGGAACGTTGCCGATACTTGGTTGCCGAATTGGTGTGCAGGGTAAGGGTCTGTTTGTTCTCAAATATCATGTATTACGTTGTCCAAAAAGTTTCTTTCGCTTTATTAATAAGTAATACATGCGCGATAGTTTATGTTTTATGTTACATTACTGGATTGTGCGCGATTCATTTTCCTCCGTTACTGTTACAACATGAATATCTATGAAATTAGATCGTCGATTTATATAAACACGACCGGATCAAATAATCGAGTGCAACTCGCGAAAGAAACTTTCGGGACAGCCTAATATTATTACTAGACTGCGGAACTTTACGCGTTTATAGGAAATTTGAACGCACAAGAAATTACAAAATGCAAACAATATTCAAGAATAGAAAAAAGATTGAAAGTAAAGTTCATGTTATAATACTTGCAATATAAAATAAATTCCTATTTAGATTCAATTTTTTTTAGGCACGTTCGCGAACATTTTATTTTGCATCAAGATCCGCAGTCTAATTATTACATACATAAAAACTTTTTTTTTTTTTTATTTATTTATTTCGAAATAATCCAACCTGCTCTTGTGTTACGAACGCAGCCAGAATATGAAGATTCTCTGGAACTTCTGTGCGGCTTTGTCCGAAAACAGCTGCGACGAGCAACCATGGAGAAATTCGAAGTGGAACGAGAATTGTCGCAACTGTTGCCTATCCCGGTTCCTTTCGTATTCGGAACGCCCGGCGGAGCGGTGGTTGACCTTAGATTATTTAGCAGGGACATAATCAGAAAAGCTTTACCGATTCTAGTTGCTATTTTGGAGAGAGAGACGCGAGGCTGGTTTCTTCATTTCAGAGAAAGACTGATATCGGAATTGAGAGCGCGGAAGAAGCCGGATGAAGAGATCGAAAAGGTATAAATCACCCAGAAAATATTTAATCGAATTTTTCTTGAATCGCTGTTAAACTGTTATTGCTGTCGTAACTTTTAGGAAGTTAACGAAGCTGTTATGCGAGAATATCTGCAGAGGGTCTTCTCCAATATTTTGTCGCATCCGGATATACTTGACCTTGGGACTGGAATCGCTCAACTTCTCGTCCAACAAGCACAGTCGGTTGTGTTGATGCATCGAGCGGTAGAAACAGTGCAACGTAAACTGTTGCAAACTAAAGAGTCGCTGAGACGTCATATCGAAAACGAACACCCTGTGCTCTCTCGAATAGAACCATGGATGCGTGACAGGATGAGAGAAGTCGAAGACAAGTTTATAGAAGAGTGCGAGTGGAGCGCGCACGAAGAAGCTCTAACGCTGTGCACTCATCAAAATTTACAACAGACGGTTTATTTCCTTAACCGTGATTTAACCTTTATGAAAGAGGTGCGTAAAATACGTTAAATGATCTGTGGTCTAGCAATACCGTTACTTTTATTATGGAGAAATAATGCACTTTCAGCGGGAGCCAGTTTTGTTGAAAGAACTGCGCAAAGTAAAAACACCCACAAGGAGTTTCCAGTGGCCGACTCAAATATGGCTTCCAAAGAATTGGATCGTTAGGCGAAACTTCCAAGGTCAGTCTGAAGTTATACCAACGGTGCTGAGTACCACTCCGACATCCATTACAACGCCTCGTGCTGATCCGAGTCAACCGGTCTTCTTAGTCGAAAGAGAAATCGTACATACGACCACTACGAGGTTCGTCGTTGTCGAACTATCCCGATTGATATTTATCGGATTATTAACCGATTCTAAAATGTTTGAACAGATGGCCCATGTGGCGTTGGATAAACTATGTAGCTAGGACATGGTGTTGGACTTGGAATGCAATGTTCTTGTTAGGTGTAGCAGTGCCGTGGTGTAGTCCAGTCTCCATCCGGGCTTTGTTACTTGTCCAACCTTTCACTCCTGATCTAGAATTAAGTCAACTAAACGGTACCTTGTTTCCCAGAAAGTCATCTCAAATGCCCACTCTTTGTTCTCGATTGATAGCTCTTTGGAGACATATTAGTAAAAGCCGAACACATTTCGAAACGGAACCGGATACTGGTAACACACATTTTAAATACAGTACCGATACACTCCGTGGGAATATGTTTCTTCGCCAACTAATTTATTTCTTATTTCACCGTAGGATTTATTGGAAAGGGAATGACAAGGCATTTAAACAGGTTATGGAATTATGGCGTGAAAGGACTTCTAGGAACACTCGTGATACTGTTTATTTTTCCCGTCATGTGTATACTCACAAGTCTGGGATCACTCGTTATTGCGCTTACTGCGGTTTTGTGGTTCGTTGACCGAGCGTTGCGTTTTCATTAATATTTCACGTTAGTTCATTTGAACCGCTAATAGCGCCTTAAACCATTCTAGGATGCCTTTGATTACTTTGACGTTGCACGCGTTCATGGCGCTTATAATGGATCTGGATAGTCCAGAACCAAGTCGAAATCGATACTTAGTCATTATGGAAGCGTTAATTTGGAATATCGGTGTACAAGGGTGTCTACAACCAATTGCAGCGTTAATTGTAGCTCTTTTTTTGTGTCCCATCATTTCTTTTGTGATACTTACAGGTATGCTAAGAATGAAATTGACCAGCCGCTAATACGCGTTCGCTAAACTTCTATGAAATATATCGTTATTTTGTAGTTGCTGTGATACGTTACTGGATCAGAGTGGTCTGGGACACGGCTATGTTTCATTTAGTAATAAAGAACAGGGGTCGTATACCTGCCAGTGATAGCTTTGTGGTTAAAAGGATAGCCGGGCCAGGATTAACATCTGATTATTACTATCAAGTATGTGTCAGAACGTAAAATTAATAGCAATCCCATCGCTGATCGTTTCATTCTTATTCACAGATTAGACCAGAGCAAGCATTAGCTGCATTCGAAGCGAAATTAGAGTTAGACGAGCTGTTGGCTTTCCAACAGGAAACAGAACGATTAATTACTCAACCGCAGAGAGATTTTACTCAGTTTGTAGAAGCTTGTTTTGGCCCATTTGCCGCTAGTCTTGCTAAAGCGAAAGACCCGTACAAATCGCTTGAAAAAGAAGCCAAAGATTTAATTGCTGTGTTACATGAAAAATTGGATAGACGTAGGAAGAATTTACAAACTGGACTCGCAATGGTCGTGAGAAGTAAAATAAAACTTACCACCTTTGACTTAAAGGTGATTACCGTTTGTAATTCATTCTCAAAAATTGTTCGTAATTTTGAATTTACCAATTTTCAATAATAATAATGTAGGTAGTCATACAACAAGGAGCTCTTATGCTGGAACGTCTCTATCCTGCTCACGTGTTCGCGAGATTATCAGGAAACGAAGAGGATTTTTGGGAAAATAAAGGTTTAAGCGTCGGTGACTGGGCTGGTTTAGCCGGTCTTATGTACGCGGATATTTTCAGTTTAAATTTTCTTCAACCTCTCGACGATATGGACACAAAGTTTAGGTTAGAACCTCATCCAGGCGTCGATCTGTCGCGTTATACGGATATGGTTCACAGCACCGAACTTGGTGGAACCAATGGCCCAGATTTGCTCGGAGCCGTATATGCACCACGTGGAAATATACAAGTTTATAGCCCTTACCTGGAAGTTTCAGCTTTCAACCCGCGAGCCAAGCAAACCAGTAGCAGTAGAAAGTCTGACAAACGATGGTAAACTATGATGTCCTATTATATATTTTCTATTAATCGAGTTACAATTACTACAGAGGAACATGAAAGTTGTTTGTTTTCCAGCGATACTGGGGGGCTGTTAACGTCAACGAGAATTAAGAAACGCACAACGTCAACAAATGGAACCACAGAAGCGCGTTGGCAACCGTGGAAGCGACAAATTCGTCCTTACAGTGCGGAAAAGTTATTGATTCCGCTTCCTATTCCGCATCCGGCTCATATAGCTGTTACTATTCACAATCGCGACTCCGAAAGTCCGATTCCTCTTGACTCGGAGCTCTGTCAAAACATACTAAGAGCAATTGAAGAGTCGCCTGGTGAAATGTCTACCGAGTATGTTAGTCGTTACAGAGGCGCGGGGGATTCTAGCTTTGATTCAGTGGCTTCGCACTCTTCGGTTTCTGTTGAGACTGGCTTAGACAAAGACAATGAAACGCAAGAAACCGCCACTACCGAGAAGGAAGGTGAAACTTACCATTGGACTTTATCTAATTGGGGCGGTGGTATGACGAGAAGAAGAAATAATTCTGGATCTATAAAAGTTGATTTAGCATCTCCAGAAGACGTTACTCTGGACACGGATACCACCAGAGTGATGTTCAGTACATATGGAACAACTGTTTAAATTTAGTTCGCTGTTACATCAGGTAAATATATATATATAATAGGTGCGAATAGAAACGAATAAGTATAGATTAAAAATCAAGTAGAATTAGATGCGATTTTGTTGTCTATATAATTTTATAAATTTGCATTTATTTATTTAATTTTTATTCGTATGAAGTAGATTAAGTAAAATTTCTGTCATCAAACGAGTTTTAAATTTAAAATCAATTTTATCTAAAATATCCAGGAAAGCTTCATTTGATCTGCATATTATTATATACTTTTTTTAACAATATATTATCATCATTTTCACTGTAGCAAGATGTCATCTTTTATGCCTACTTAAAGATCTTATAAATCCATCCTTAAGATAGTCCGCGATTAATGTAAGTTAATCGGTGGCTATTATTAAAAGTATTAATTTTTGTTGAAAAATTAAGTGAACTCTTGTGGTTGATATAACGATAAGTATAGAATGCTCATCTGCAAAGTCTGGGATGTCATTACAGATTCATAACTTTTATGTATACAGATTATGAACAGAGTCGAATAATTAGAATTTTAGTGTATGAATGGTTAACGCCATTAAAAAGCCTCTTTAAATCTATGTTGAGAAAATTATACAACATTCATACTGATATATTGTATATAGATAGTTAATTGTATAAATAAACTTGTTAATGTAACGATACCTCAAATAAATTTTCTTGTTGTTTATGCTAAAGGCCATTTACATAAATACATAAAAGTTTGCTCTCTTTCAATATTTACATAATTCATATGAGATAGAATCATAGCGGTATTTCTTCCGAAATTATTCGTAAAATTTCAAGCTGCCAGTATAATGTATATACATAAGTTGACAGTCATTCCTTAAGATTATTTCTTAATAATTTACATTATTCCTTAATTTAACAAACGATATTCAACAAATTCTTTATCGTTAACAGTTAATTGATCGACCTACGTTCGAGATTTCAAAATTGTCGTTTAGATATCATGCATATAGTAACCAGTTAATCTTAGGCACGTCTTTGAATGACTGTAAACATTTTTTAAAATCATTTTTCGCTAATTTTAATAGAAGTACTATTAATGTGTATGTACATAAGGGGATTACACTACATATTTCAATGTCAAGTAGTTGGGTTATGAATTGAACTTTAATTAAAGTTGTACAATACAAAATACAATATCTTCTATTGTATCGGGACTATTAGATCGTATTACGGAAATGGAAATTGAATAATACAAAAATAAATATTATAGTATTTTAATATTTCGATATATTCATTGAAACATGTAGCAATATATCCATATAAATTTGCAGTCGCACAATGTAAAATGCAATATATATCGCAAGAAATTGTTTTTGTTTGCGTTACGGCACTAAAAAGATCGTGCCTGAATACAATCGAATAAAGAAAACATACAATTTTAAAGTTACTGTCCGTATTTAAAAAATACATTTTAGTAAATGCAATTAGATATTTGAATCCAGACGTCGTAAACGATAGGAACCAGTGTTAAGCGATAATAATTATACAATTGTCCTTTTTGACCAGTTTTTGTTTGCCGTCAAACTGAACTAAGAGTAGTTAAGAATCTAAGCGCTCCGTTTTTGAAGGAAAGGCACATTTTGGAAATTGCCTCCAAATTTACTAATATAACGCACAAATCCATCCAATGGAAAACATCCAAAGAAAATACTGTTATAGTTTTTATTAACTATACAGTTAATTAATAATTGCATAATATCCATCCAGGAGTGCTCAATATTGGTACGAACCTAAGTGTGTCTGATGGCAAACAGAATAATGCAGTATATACAAATACGAAACCTCTTGTAACAATAATGTTTCAAAATATTAAAAACCCATGTTTGCAGAAGAAAATTGATTTTAAATCGAAAAATTATCGTAGAATACCGTAATGTTATTACTTCTTACAGAAAACAAATGATGCATAAATGAAATGAAATGAGTAGTACATATTGTAATAGGTATAAAAGCTATAGGGGAAAAATTGTATTGTGAATGTAGCATTAATCAAACATGCATACGTACAAACCAAATGTGTATTATTTTCATATACTGTAAAGGCATTATATTTTTATCAGTAAATGGTTCGATAAATGGTTTGCATTTAGTTTGTCTAGGTATTGAATATGAATCGCACTACAAGACTTTCGTTAAATATTCCATAGACAAAAAAGTAATTGTACAAAGCCGAACAAGTTATGAAAAAAATATATAGAACATTTGCAACATCACCGAAAACGAACATAAACTTAAAATCGTAACTAGTTATACAGAATTTACGTAGGGATCTAAATTACATATAGATAAATTATAGCACCAAATGTCTACTACTTAATATTAAAATACCACTTTTCCCTTAAATCTTGATTTTAATAACCGCTATTACTATGTAAAACTGTATAATACTATTATCATGTACACCAAGCGTACTGGCATAATGTAATATATTAGCTGTACTCCTTCGCAATTTATTATAAAATATTTCTTATAACGATTCCTTTTTGTCGTAAACAATTATTTATGTTATTGCCATAATGTAATTAAAATGCCTTCGTCTTCTTCTGCACACTTTCAATCGTTGTATGTATGTTTCTTCAAAATATTATCGTATTTCTTTACGTTTTTGTATACATTAAACATAAGTGTGACGAAAGATATGCGTAAATTTTCGTTTACATCCTTTTTATACATACCAAATACCTTAAATACTCAAAAAAATGTTCAAATATCGCTAAAGGATAGGAAATATACAGTCTTTATTCGTTTTTCACATTTATCTGCAGAAAAATAATTCCCTATTTTACAATCATGCAAAAGAACGTGCAAACAGTAATCGTTACTGTCACGTTCTCTTTATTTCTCAGTAATTTTTGAAAAATGGATAATCATCCGAATGTTAATGCCAGGCATTGAATTTTTATGAATCACTCGTCGAACTTTCTGGACAAAACGTGATGCGTATTTTCGTTCCGATTGGCTACAGCTCGATGCTCTGATTCGCAACAGACACGGAATTGCGCATGCTTTGGAAATGGTATATTCCAACCATACATACGTATCGTTTGAACTAAATATTGTAAATCTTCTAGCGATTTTTCTCAAATGTAATAAAAAAAACGTTAAATGATATTCGTTTAACGAGCGAAATATATTTTGTAAAATGTTTATTCGGGTAAAGAAAAAATTTGCTCGGCGACAATGTACGTATTTCGATACGTTGATTCGGAAGAGTGGGGGTACAGAAAGCGTACCGCTTGTGCGCGACAAGCTAGTGTTAAACGTTGCATATCGCGGTTTACAAATCACGAAACGTGGTCCGACAAGTTTAGACAATCGTCATCGTGAAAAAATTGACAAAGCTGACCGTACTCAACACAGGTATCTAAATATGTATCGGAATCGTCGCGAGGAAGCGATAAGAGATCATTCATACGCGCAGCCTTTACGATAACGAAACTTACGTTGGCAAGGAGTAAACGTGCCTGTGATTATTCAAGTACGATTGTGTTAAAGAAAAAGCAAGTTGTGAAACCCGTAGCATCAGCGACCAAACTAGTAATGCAGTTTGAAGTTAACACGGCGTCGGAGTGAAAGTGATACGGCACGAGAACGTATTCTACCATCGAAACTACGTAATCGTAAATGTGCCCTTACGACGAAGAAAACGAAACCGCGTTCGATTTGATTCTTTTGCAACGTGGAAATAATTTAAAAAATAACATTGGCCGTGAGTCACGATCCTTCGTAATGCATATATTTCTCATTGGACAAACTGTATAGTTTTCTTTTTTTAAACAAATTCTACACAGATACGACATACGTTCTTGCAACGTTAAGGGGAAAAAAAGAGAAATAAGAGACAGAAAAAGGAATTACAGTCAAGTATTTACGCGAGAAGTGGAAACCGATATATGTCGAATTGGAAAAAATGATCGAAAACAATTAGAGTTGGAAAGTAATATAAGAAGAGCACGTAAAATCGTACGTGTAATCGATATTCGATGGATAAAAGGTATCAAAAAAAAGATTAAAGGCAGTCGGGTTGGTGTTCGCAAAAGGCGCAGTTACACGTTGCCGAATCAGATTCAGCGAGAACGTAGCACAGAATCGGAACTCTCGATCGAAGTCGAGCGCGTGGGAATCGATCGTTGCAATTTTCGACGTACGTTCCCCAGCTCTTTTTCGTTCCCGATAGAAGGGCGCTGTACGGCGATCACGTTTCGCGGGGGCCGTACGAAAAATGCTGCGACAGGCGAAGTGAGAGAAGTCGTCGAGCGTTTCTTTTTGGTCTGGAAATACCGGCATTCGTACGGGAGCGTGTTTACGTGCGGGCGAACCAAAACATCAATGACCTTGAAAGAGGAGAAGTCACGTGACCGTGAGAGAGCACGAGGATTGGACAGCCGAGGCGCATATAATGTGTATTGCGCCGTGCGCGGCCTGCGTCCCGCATTCCGTGTCCGATAGATGGTAGAAGGTTTAGCGGGGGAAAAGGGGCGAAAGACAGACTACGCGACGGCAACGACGACGGCAACGACGAGGACGACGAGAAAGACGAGAGAGATTGCCGTTCGCCCGTACGTTCGTGTGTGTGCGCGCGCGTTGCTCCGTTGTGTGCGCCCCCAAGATGAAGTCCGACTCTAAACCTTTGTTGACAGCTCAGGCGGAAAAGGCGAATCATTACACGTAAGTAAGCGCCCGCCGGGCCGGTCGCGTGCTACGTGAGAAAAGTGAGAATCAAAAAAATATTGGAGGCCAAAAAGTGCGTGATCGAAAGTGGAGTGCAAAACACGAAAAAAAAAAAAATAATAATAAAATTAATAACATACGTACACGTATACGCATACGTAAATAAATACTAAAGAAAAAAAAAAATAATAAACGGGAGAGAGAGAAAACGGAAAAGAGAGAGGGAGGGCCGCGAGCAGCGCGGCATCGACGCGCGCGTCAAAAACCGCCACGAAATAATGTGTAGCTCTGTGGATTCGCATTCCAGATACTTGAAGGAATTTCGCGTCGAACAATGTCCCCTCTTTATACAGCGCAAATGCACACAGCACCGACCCTTCACGTGCTTCAACTGGCACTTTATGAACCAGCGGAGGCGTAGACCGGTGAGAAAGAGGGACCGCACCTTCAACTATAGCGCCGATAATTATTGCACCAAGTACGATGAGACCACCGGCATATGTCCAGATGGAGACGAGTAAGTTTATCTATCGTTAAAGTCTTTACGAGCTTTTCCGTTTCTACTCTCTCGAGCGGATCTGTCCGGCAGACGTGTGTCCCGCGATACGTGATATCTCTCGCGTGAAATGCATCGATTTGTCGTGTATCGGTCGTCGACTAACGATATCGTTGAACTCTCTCCGTTTTACCCTGTCTTTCCCTCTTAAATTTCATCGTTTCTTCGCGATCAGCCTGTACGAGACAGCGCACCAGTTACTTCATATTTTTATTTCCTTTCAACCACTTGACGCATATATGTATACATCACGCGTACATAAGCGCAGTTAGACGTTTCTCTACTTGTGAAGCGTAAAACGTATTATTTCCGTGGCTAAGTATCCGTAGGGAAACGAGTTTTCTACCGACGAACGAAACCGCTTCTCCAACTATCGTTGGAAATCGATGCGTAAGAGGAAAAAAGAAAACAGCGATCGCATTTCTTTGTGTCGTTGACACTCGTCTCTGCTGTAATATGTAATATGCATCTGTGTGGTAACGCGTAACGACGTAACGTTTCGTCGAGAATAACCTAATGTAACGAAGAGGAGGCCAATTTCGACGTAACTTTCGTGGCTTACACGCGCACGCGTGTGCCCCTATATATATATGTATATACAGGGTGTTCGGACTATACGTCGAAACCCTAGCTTGAACATTGCTGCACACGTATGTCGGATTTGTGTACAACGAGAAAGCAGCATGGGAGTAGTAAACGCAGCCATAACAGTTTCACCTATTTACCGTGCGTTCTACTACGATCTTTACATTTATCGGTACATTTTTACGAAACGTTTTACTTGCTCGCCGGAATTTCACGACGCGCTACGATACCGATGAAAAATTGATTCACGTAACACATACGTATAGACGTATGTGTGTATACAATGACGGATTCAGATTCATCGGGACACGAAACTTAATTATTTTCGGGCACCTTTTTCTCCTCCAACAAAATGTTTACTCTTTTACATGAGAAATCCCAAAATTTAACGTAGAAAATTGCACGAGGAAATATTTGTGAAATATGTAAAAACGCGACACTTTAACATTTTAAATCAAGAGTTCCCTACAGTCGTTAGGATAGAGAAAAGTCATAATAGGTTTACAGGGTGTCCCAAAAATGTTGTAACGCCTTGAAAGGGGTGGTTCGGGGGGGTGATTTGAAACAACTTTTTTCTTAGCGAAAATGTTGTCCGAGGCTTCGTTGAGGAGATATTAACGGGAAACCTTGACCAATCAGAGCGCGAGTATACCGTTGGAGCGGCCGCAGTAGCGCTAGGTGGCCGCTCTCGTACGCTACCGCGGTCGCTCCACCGGCAAACTCGCGCTCTGATTGGTCAAGGTTTCCCGTTAATATCTCCTCAACGAAGCCTCGGACAACATTTTCGCTAAGGAAAAAGTTGTTTCAAATCACCCCTCCGAACCTCCCCTTTCATGGACTCCTTCGGCTTCCAACATTTTTGGGACACCCTGTATAGATACTAGGTTTCAAATGGATTTAGGAGAAAGTCGAAGTATCGGTAGACGATAGAGATTTTTCTTTCCCGTTTCCGAATAACAAATTAGTTACGAAAAGAAGGGACCCCTGCGCAAGCTTCGGATACATCCGTCCCTGGACGCATACGTTAATTCAGTGTTCCGTGTTAATAAATGCGTTTAATGTTAGTCTTATTAATTAGCGACAGCCTGTGTTTCTAGAAATAGTACATGTTAACAATTCAATTACGATGTGTAAACATTCAGAACGTTTCAATCACCCCCTTATGAAACATCGTTTCAGGTATTGCATAATTCGTAAGCTTTCGCTTACTCATAGCCACTATTCAGGAATAAACTCGGCTGCACGAGATGACATTCCTTCTTCTTCTTCTTTTTTTTTTTTGTTTTTGTTTTTGTTTTATCTCGCGTCTCGCACGGACTTTCTATTCCATTCTTCGTTTTTCATCATCAACGATTCTTTCCTAAAATTCCGTCGCTCCTTTTATTCGAGATTTTATTCGTAACAAATCTATTTCCATTTATATGTCCGTTCGTTATTATTTCGATTTGTTGATAAAAGTCGGTTCAGCCAGCATTAAGAAGTTCCCGACAAAATCTATTTATAGATTTTTTGGATTCGATTACCGCATAGAACACGCGAGATCTTCCTGAAGTGTATTCGACCTAAATTCTGCATGTCCAAGGAAGAAAGTATAAAAACGTTACGTTGACGAAAAGGTTACGAAGATTACGATAATTTCTACGGAATCATCGTTCTTTCCCGATCGATATACGGCGAATATTCTAGAATCTAGAATATTCTCCGTTCTCAATACGAATTAAAATCGAATCGCAACGTACATTGTAAATCACGTACGTCTTGTGTAAATGTGTGCTCACGCACGTTTCTAACCGCCATTACTCGCGATAGAATATAGCTACCCATCGGGTGCTAACCTGTTGTCATCCATTGTAGATAACCTGAACGTAGCTGGGTAGAAATTTCTTTATGGATTTCAACGTAGCTACAATGTCTTCCGCAGCCATGTTGTACGTCACGTACAAAATCAATTCTTCCCCCAAAATGGCTCGTTACTCGTTAATATTCGCTCGATTTACGTTTTCTTCTTCTCGATACGCAAGATTTCAGCGGAAAAATGAAACGCGAACGAACTCGCTTACGACATCGAGGTTATTGACTCGGATTTGTTTGGTTATAGATATCTAGACGGAATATAGGTCGGGGTTTTTTTTATTTATCTTATTATTAATCCATCGATATTGAAAAGTTGATACGTATAATTTATTGCTCGTAGAGTAATCGAGATCCAATGATGCGTACGTGTTCTCTTCGTCGATGTTAAAGACTTGCTTCGTAAAAAATTACAATTACGTTAATCGATTCGATCGGAAATAGCAGGTATCTATTTATTGGTTGTAGTTCCAGTATAAGAACAATTAAAGATAGATCCGGAAAAAAAAGTAGAAAGAAATATATACATATATAAAGCGTTACTCGAAAAGAACGAATAAAATTACAGTAATTATCTGTAAGCTCGTTAAATGTATTATCTGTTAATGAAAGCATGTTTGGTCGGTCTCTTTATGGTTCTTGGAAAGCCATTAACGGTGTGTTAACCAATTGTGTAAGAGTTCGCTAAAAAAAATCGTAAATAAGGTTAACAATGCTTGTGAATCATTTGCACGTTTAACTTTCTACGATATCGCTAGTGAGATTAGATGAACGAATAAGTTTCAACTTTGTGTTCTCGCAATCAACTGTTTGCGTTAGTTGAAAAGGAGACGTTTGGAAAGAAACGACCGTACTAAAAATACTTTACCGTAGAACGTACGAAATGTAAATCATAAAAGTATTAAAAATATGCTGCAAGTGGTTTTTGTTTATTTAAGATTGGATCGAGTTCGTCGAAAGTTCGCGTGGGGAACTCGAGACGCGTGTTAGACATAAATAAACATCGTGTTTTGTAAAATCTAATTTGGAGCCATTATCGGTAATATTTTTGTTGTTGCAAGCAAAAGGTTATATGCATAATTTTAATTGATAACTAATTTGTATACATACTTGTAAGTATTATTTCTTACGATAAGCTATGTTTCAAACATTCGTTAATTACTCAATGGAAATAATTGTTATCGTTTACAAACTGTTGATTGTTTTTCTATATATTCGTTCAAATATCGCGGTAGTTTGTTATTCCATCATTGTCGCGAATAACTTTTTTATTACAGAAATGTAACAGAAGAATAGAATTTAATTTTTCCAAACACAATTTTTCATTAAACAACCAACAAGATCGTTATAACACACTTCACGCTTACTATATCGATAAAAATGTTAGCGATTGGTTTTCCCTCCAAAACATCTAGCGTCTCGAGTTCCCAAACAAAGGAGCCTACTGATATTGATTTTCTCTTACGTGGCATGGTGGTAACAAAGAATTATATGTGATATCCTTGTTGCAACGTAAAAAAAAAAACATTTATACTATTACCATAAAACTATCGCGACTAGGACATATTTACTTTTGCAATAAAAATTATAAACGTTTATATTTCATTTTTGTCCAAATATTATAATACATATGTCGTTGCAAACGATAAACAACAAAAAATTTTTTTTATGGACATCCAACATCCTACAGCATCCAAAAGCTATAGAATATAAATAAATCAGATAATTCCAAATAATAATTTATAAGGAATTGTTTATTCTTATTTTATCTTTTTCTATACTGTACTTTTAAACTTACGTATATATACAATACTTTACATAAAATGTTTTATCGAACAGGTGTCCATTTCTTCATCGCACTGCTGGAGATACAGAAAGACGTTACCATCTACGTTATTACAAAACTTGCATGTGCGTCCATGATACGGACACACGTGGATTTTGCGTTAAGAATGGACCTCATTGTGCCTTTGCACATGGCAATCATGATCTTCGACCACCTGTCTATGATATCAAAGAGATACAGGCGCTTGAAAACCCTGATTCTGATCCCAACTCATCGTCCAATGGACCAAACATACTCGATAAGGAACGAAACTTAATGAACGAAGATCCAAAGTGGCAGGACACAAATTATGTACTCAGTAATTATAAAACTGAACCTTGCAAACGTCCACCAAGGCTTTGCCGTCAGGGTTATGCTTGTCCACAATATCATAATAGCAAAGATAAACGACGTAGTCCACGTAAATACAAATATCGGTAAGCATCTACCAACGATTCTTTCATACAAAGAATTTTTCTTTGGCTAATAATTTCATTTATTTTAGATCAACACCCTGCCCTAACGTAAAACATGGAGAAGAATGGGGTGAGCCAGGCAATTGCGAACAGGGAGATACTTGTACATATTGTCATACACGTACAGAACAACAGTTCCATCCTGAAATATACAAGTCAACAAAGTGTAATGATGTACAGCAAGCTGGTTACTGTCCGCGCGGAGTCTTCTGTGCTTTTGCACATGTTGACCGTGAGTGTACCCTCATAAATCGTACGTAAAACACTTATTATTACCTTAGTAAGTTGAAAAGATTCTTTTCACGTTTGTTTTGGCTTTCGTTGCAATACTTAATCGCTTGATACGCAATTTATTGGAATAATTTTAAATGATGCAAATTTTAATTCACTAACTTACCGGAGTGCTTCTCATTAATGCTTCTATGCAAAAGCATTTCGGTATTTGTTTGCCTTTGAGAATTCTATCTAATAAACGTAGGCGTAAATTTTGTAAATGATAAATTTAGTATTGAAAATTGCTTCTCAAAATTGATATATTGGGACGTTGGTATGGTGTGCTGATGGAGCAGTGTTGCCAACAGAAGAAATGAGCCTGGCGAGGGACATGGCAGTACCTATAGATTGTGGCACCAATTTGGCAGACATTCTCAGCAATGCGCTTCCACCTGATAAGCGTACTCATGAAAAGGATAAACCACTTAGCGATAGCAGCGTAAGTTTTCAAATTTGTTATTTTGGGGAAGAGAACTTATTTAATTGATACTACCGAATAATTGAAATCATAGAATGGAAGCGGTGAAGTATCAGAATCAGCAAGTACTAGCAGCATTGGTAGCAATAGTTCGCACAGTAAAGCTCCTGGTGCTCAACTTCATAATTCTAATTCCAATACCACTGTAAATACTTCCAATCAACAGAAGTTAACAAGCATACTTTACAATCCCAGTTCTCTTCTTCAAGTCGTAAGTGTTTGTTCTCAATTATGAAATTGATATATACATTCTATAATGATTTGACTGTGACTAATATGAATATTAAATAGGGTGAAATACGAAAACAAATGGTTGCTATAGATAGTGATCCTCTATTAACGAAAGCTGAGAAAGCTCAACAGAAACAAAGTCTATATATCGCTTATAGTTTAAATGGAACCTTGGGTAGTCATTCATTAGCGACTACTGTTTCACCACTTTCAAGTTCGTTTTATCCAAATGACACTGTGGAGTCTGTAGTAGGTAAGTTATACATGTATAAATAGAAATAAAGAAGTACGTTCTTGTGCTTCTTTTTCCTTTATTACATGTTATTAATTACGGTTCTTTTTTTTGTGTGTGTGTGTACTTTTAGGAAATGCATTAGACGAGTTACATCTAGATGATCCTTTAAATTTAGTAGAATCAATTCATAGGGATACAAATTCACCAATTAGCAATTCAATATCAGCAGGCCTAGCAAGTTCTGGATTACTGGGAAGCTCTGCTCCAGTTAATATTCCTGGAATGGCTGAACGTTCTGTTCTTTCTAATTTTTCACCTTCTACATCCAGTCCACTTCAGCAATTACATTCGTCTGGTTTTCTTACCGGGTCCAGATTTTCTCATCAAGATTCAATGGAATCGGTAAATGTGATGATTCTTATTAATTTACTGTTTAAAAATGTTCCAACGTTATTTTAACATTTTATTTTTGTTTCTCGAATGATTTCAGACAATGCCATTTATGAATCAAGTATCAGATCCATTTAGCAATCATATTTCACAACTTAGCAGTTCAGCTTCTAAACTTAGTGGATTTAATAGTAGCTTATTTGATTTTACGAATCAAGGAATGTCTCCATCTCGTACACAACCTCTCCCAGCATCTCCATTGCTAAATACATTTTCCATTAGTCCGAGTAATACAGGATCTTTATCTGAGGTTAGATACTCCTCTAGTTTTTAATCGAACATTATACGCGAATCAAATCACAAATAAAATTAATCCGTGTGCAATAACTTGACTATAGGTACAGAGGCTCAGAGAAGAGTTGACATCGAGCCGCGCTCAATTAGCAACATGGGATGAACGAATTAATCAAGCTAGAGCAGCTTGCGCGGCATGGCAATTAGAAACCGAAGAAGCTACGAGCAGAGCAAGGATTGCTGAACAGCAAAGAGATGAGGTACATATTTTGTTCAATTATTGTATTAGGAGTTTAAAGTGAAATATTATCGTGTTACGAATTGTAAATATTTAATCATTCTTCCATGAATTATATTCGTAAACATTAGGAATATAAATTATTGACAGGCCTTATTGAAAGTGAAAGCGTTGACGGCTGAAAATGAAACATCCAGTGGTGGCCCATACCTTCATACTCTAAGAAGAACAAACGAACTCAGATCGTTATCGATAGCTGCGTTAAAATCAATTCAATCGCAGCTCCGTTCGGATCTTGAAGAAGTGGAAAAGGTAAAACAAAGTTGTCACGCCGGTTTGAACAGCTGGTATGACGGGCGATTCTCAAATAATGATTAACTTATCGAAGAGGATGCGAAAGAATTAATTTCCACAACTACTACTACTACTACCACTACCTCATCTTCATCACACTATTATTCTCTTCTATCGATTAATCAAAAGTTTTTCACGTTACTCTGAAACGTTTCAATTGGCAATCAAGAATCTTTCTGATAAACGTGTAATTAATCTTTGCGACTACTTCGATTAATGGATACACTATAGGTAGCTCAGTCGTTGCCGTTACAGGTGCTGTACAGAGAAACGGCAACAAAGTGCATGGTTTGTGAAGAACAAAATCGCACTGTTACCCTCTCACCCTGTAACCACTACGTGGTCTGCTCGACGTGCGCTCCAAATCAACGAGAGTGCCCGTACTGCCAGACTCCGGTTGTCTCCACGAGTTAGGTCTGAATATTTTGTTAGAACTCCCGTTGTTATATCTGCGCTCTTTCTCAGTAACAAGGACAAATATTATCTCAGAACTCTATTGTGTGTAGTACTAGAACTTGATATGAAATCAGTACTTTGAATGCGATGGTATATATTAAATAAACAATTTAAAGAATTTGTACCGTGGTACGCGTACAAATGCGGTCGCAATAGAAGAAATGAAAGAAATTACTCAAATATATAATCTGATTATCGCCAAAGTGAATATGGATGTGATAAGACTTCGTGTATGTGCGTAGTCTCTATTTGTCATACTTTTTTGTGTCAACAGTCACATGCTGCTATATAGCTGTTTATAAAGATTCCAATGTCACATCCTTTATATTAAGAATTCATATTATCGATCTTGGAATGGAAAAATACTTTGTTTAGTATATACATAATTCAAATTACATTTACAGTAGCCTGGGTGCTAGCTGAAATAGTTAGCATTTATAATACGTACGTGTACAAGTTGCACACATGTGGCGTAAACAAAAAATGAAAACAATGTAATCATAATAATGATGGACAAAGTTTTGGGACCTCTAAAGTATATATTTGTTTAAAAAAAAATTGTAATACCATAATTAAACGCAACAAAAGTAACACGTCCCACACATATAATATTTATGGGATGATTTTCCTCAATTGCAGAGCTGTTAAACGTATGTCACGTAACATGATATTTCTATTGTATTTAAAACTATATTTAAATAGGATTTTTCAATTGACCCGTACTGACGGTAATGATACAAGTATTAACAAATTTTATATCTTTGGTTGAGACGGTAGTATTGATGAAAGATAGTACTATTATATAAGGGACGTATAATTTCTAGATTTTTATATATAATCAAATTGCTCATATTTATAGCAAAAAACAAATTGGAATTCGTAAAGGTGTATGAAATAATGATACATCTAACAATTTCATTATCGAACGAAGGTATGTGTATTATTTCAAGCTTCTGATACTCTTATTATTCTCTTTATTTTTTCCTTAGATCTATACATATATATATATATATATTTTTTGCACCTTTTGTAATTTCTATAAAATATACTCAAATTATAATTCACACAAAAAAAAACATTTTATACTTTGGATACATCGAAGAATATAATAGTAGTTAAAATTTTTTATATAAATATGCTTTCCTTTCTCTTCATAGTTGTTAACATTGATTATAATATATAGTCTTATACAATACATTTCATGCTTTTTCTGTACGTGTAGTACGTTACGTTTTAAAGGTTAAGTACGCTTAATATATGTAATTACATTATATATACTTACTATTGGAATTAAGCACTGAATTTAAAAATAGTGTGTGATAGCAATGAAGAAATGTAATTTACGAAAGAGTACATAACTAAATTAATTGAACTCTATGTTTGTGTTGTAACTTTTTACATTTTAGGTATAAGAATATTACGAATATGTAGGATTTTCCAATTTAATCAAAAGATATAATGGTATTTGTGATACCAGCTGTACAATGTGACATACGTATTACAGCTCGATGTGACATGCAACCACAACAATGCATGCCAATTAGCTTTTTTCAATGAAACGCAAATCAATTGCGTTTGTATACCGGCTCTATGAATATTTTTATGTTGATTATGTAGCTGGTAATTGCTATTATTAAAACAACTATACATTCATGATGAGAAAGGTAAAATATTGCCTAATAAATGGCTAGAATAGATAGGACAACATTATCAAATTTTTTCCTCATAGATGTAAAATGTTACAATAACCAATTTTAAAGACTATTATTTAATGTTTACAATATAATTAAAATTATTTTAAATGTATAATACCCTGCACAAATTAGACTTTGAAGAACAAGCATGCATTTTTTATTGCTAGATCTAATTTTTTTTTTTTTCGTACAAATTATGAATCTTGTTAATGCATAACGGTATTTCAAACAAACGCGAAAGACACATTATACAAATTTAACTAAAACTCGCAAAGGGTATTATAACAAACTTTACTTAATTATTTAATTATTTAACACTCAACAATGAAACTGATCGTTTCTTTTTCTTCAATTACCTTCATAGTTTAGTATCAAAAGTGAGGCCAAAAAAAAGAAATACATAAATGTTTTTATTAGGTCCGTTTTTATTACAGATTATTAATATTAAAGTATAATAGATGTTACTAAAAAAAAAAAAAAAATACAATTTGTATTATCATGGTATAAACGATGCGCTGTCGAGATATAAAATTTGAAAGAAGATGGATAAGGTAAAATAGAATGAGATGTATTCATTCGTTGGTACTAAGAAAAATCAACAATTTAACGAACAAATTAATCTAAAATAGATATTGTTGCAAATACAAAATATATATTATATTCCATCTCGTGTGTGATGAATAAATAAACAAATATTTTAATTTTTCCTTGAAATCGTGCATACCATGATATAATTTTCAAAGTACTATTTAGAATTTAATCAATTTAGCACTATAATAATGCATTTTTCAATTGCGTCTTTAAATGCATTCTTTATAAGTACAACAATACAGCGGAACAAAAAAAGAGTATTTATCATCGCGTTCTTCGTATATATTTTATCCCAAATACTATTCTTGTATCCTGATTCTTTTTCAATCGTGTCAATGATATTACGGAAGACATATTGTTATTTTTGCATACAGAATCTTAACAATTTTCACTACCTGCTGATGGAAATAGTAGACGATTAAACAATTAAGACGCTAGCTCGTTAATAACGTACTTGTAAAGAATGCTCGTTTCGCCGACTTCTTATTATCATAATGTTACCTCTATAATTATTGTATTTAAATGAAAGCGATACCGAAACTGAGAATGATTTTATTTCATAGTTTGAAGTCAACCAAGTACTTGTCCACGTAATATGTATTACGGTAACATCCAATGAGAAGTTAAGAAAGAACGTTTTTTCTTTTTCTTTTTTTATTTTATGTAACAACGAGGTAAACTTATGATTACAGCGAGTTGTGTGAAAATCTAGGAAACATATTCTGGAATAATATAATTATGAATATTATAAATAATTACAATATATACTATTTTACTTATAACAATAACACGATTAAAATATTAATTATTAAGAACATAAATTATTATAAAAGCAACAAATTTAATTACAAAATAGGGTAATAGGAGAGTAACAAAATAAATTAATTAGTTAAAATTGTGTACTAAAGAAAACACAGTTGAATATTTATATAGTACTGCCCCAGTTGTTGGTTTCGGTAATTGTTTTCAATTTGAACTAATTTTCATTTTCTGGCGCATATAATAACATATAAATTTAGATGTTAAGACATCGTTCAACCATTGATTTACGAAGATTAATTTTTTCTATTTCAGTTGAGTTCTAAGTTTACATAGCGGAAATAGTATGTACAAATACTATAATACACCGTTTAGTACACTGAATATTCTATATATGAAAAAATATATTTATAAATTGCTAAAATACATTTATATGTTTAACGCTAAGGCCAGTTGGATTTCTTTGAATATTGCACAAAGAAAACCAACAATAGGGCAGATTAAATTGAACAATATATTTTTGACAAGTTACAATAATACAAATACAAAACGTTACGTGGTCTGTTTTGTGCGAATGATTCTTCTCCTGTGTTGAACATTACTAGAGCCAGGAGAACCATATTAAGAACGTTTGTTTATGCACTAGTTGAACGTTACAGAAATTGCCTGTGATTTCATTTTTTTTTTCTTTTTTTTTTTTTCTTTATGAGGATTCGTGATCAAAGAAAAGGGCAGATGGTTCCCTAATGTCGAGGAAGAATTATCTGCACACTCCAGGAGGCAAAACATACACATAATCATTAGATTACTGTACAATAAATAAATTGCATAAAATAGTAATATGTAACATCTAAAAACAAATTTGCTGAACATTTATATTACGATTTATAACTAAAGATACTTGCTATAAACCTGTATTATCTTTAATCACTTGTAGTTTTGATATATGACTAATGCATTTGTTATTTAGATAGTAGCAGTACGAATTTCGATAAACGAGTACTCTGAACAGAAATTGGGTTTTATTTATCGTAGAATGTGTTCTTGTTTGCAACAATGACTGCTCAATATTCTGAAATATAACGAATTACTTTCGTTCTATTTTTTTCTTTTCTTTTCTCGCTACCACTTTCATTTCTTTTTAGTCTTATATTTTTAATCCGTTCTACTCGTGTCTGTTCTTTTATTTTGCAAACTTGGACACATTGTTGATAAAAATCCAATTCATAATGTCTCGTATAATTGCAGTTATTATGTAAACGTATGCTCTTTGAAATATTCGTATAATTGTCCGTTATAGTATTGCAAAACTGCTTAGATCGTAAACGCGTATGTATTTTGATTGAGCGTGCTTTAATTGGCGATTCCTTTTAATTACGATACCGATCTCTTATTTTTCGTGATAATACATTTTTGATCAGACTGAAATCAACGTATTTACGTATGCAAATGAAGAACGAGTTCTACGGTACTAATATCTAAGCATTTTTGTATTAAATACGAGGTAGCAAATGGCTGTACAACTGTGATTATGTAATAACAATTTCTCTACTTAGATCTTGTCATTCGGTATGCCGGTGTTTACGAAGATTCGAATATTTTGCATACGAAAAGGAAGGCTGTAAAGTTTCGATTGTGTGATCTCCTCGTTAAAGCATCTTTGACACGCGCATCTTGCATGATTAAATTGTCACAGTATCGACGATTAGCCAATTGTCAAACTATGTGAAGCACTTGCGCATCCGAATAGAAAATATAGCAAGCCCATACAACTTTTAAACGATACTAATCAGAATATTTCAAGTGTACAAGAATCGTGAAGATATTTTAATAACGCAAAAGTTACTTTATTCGCATTATTTTGACATGTTTTTTTTTCTTCTTTTTTTTTAATGAATTCCCATTGAAATTCTAAAATCTGTGAACGAAGTTATCGGCGTTTTAATTCGAACGGTATACCGTGCCGCGATACTCACTGGAAAGGCAACGTTTCCTAATTGCTGTTGCGTACACGTTTTCGTCTAGAATGTATCAGTCATTTGCATCCTCATATTTTAACATTAATGTCTCTCGTGTCAAAATAATGTCAGTGAATTGAGTCACGAGTTCTTACGATTCTTTTAAAGATAACAACAGTCGGTTACTCATTTCGCCAGAATTAACGATCGGTTCTATTCGACCCCGATCAAGTTCAAAAATGGACGTGAAAGAAACATGCAGAAGTAAATAAAAAAAAAAAAGAAAAAGAAAAGGGGCAGCGGTAACATACACAAGGTACAATCTTTAAACAGTGCCATTTTCAACAAATCTGTGAAAGTAATAAAAAAAGAAAAGTTACTTTCTGCGTGAAGTGAATGTGATCTGTTAATGTTTCTAATTTCTATAGATAATTCTGCATTACTCATACGACGGAGGTTGAAGCGATTTCATGTTATTTATTTACTACTTTGCGTTGATCTTGTAAATGAAGCACCAAACTATCGTGGAGCTCGTCACATTAACAATAATAACTATTAACACGTATATTCCTGAAACAATGTTGCGTTAACTTTTCGAATGTGTAAATTTAATGCTGAGAGCAAATTCAAGATGTACAGCTTCGTCTACGTTTTAACGTTATAAAGGTAAAAATAATAAATGAAATATATTGATATACGATTTTTTACATTTATAATAATAAACCAATGAAGCTGTAGTTTTAATTTGCAGTAAATCGACCGACCGATTGTCGAGACTATTATGGCATCGTATTTTAACGAAAAGTCTGGAAAATTTGATTGGAAAAAAAATGATTAGTACCGACTCGATTTCCGCCCCTTGGGTATGCAGAATTATGTGGAAACACGCCCGTTAAAATATTTTAATATTTTCGCAATATATTACAACACCGTCTTCCGGAACAATAATATTTGCATAGCCTAAAATGCAGTAGTAAACAATTTTAAATATTGCGAATAGGAGATATTTGTAAATTCTATTATTAAGCTTGTCATGTATAGATATCGTTTTTCTTACAGTGGAAAGAAACAAATCTAGGAACGTTTAACATAGACACAAATGGTATATTCATATTATACGAAGCATGTGTATTGCGATAATAAATATTTTACTTAAATCGAACTGTTGTACGATCGAGAAAATATTTTCTGAAACATGAATGTTCCATTTTTTCTTAAAATACAAACACAGAATGGAACTTTTTAATATAAAAAGAATGGGAATATCGCTCGTACAACGCTTTTCCAGGGTGACCCACTTTGTTACAAAGATGTACTAAAACGAGATACCATTTAACGCATACTTTGTAAAAGCGCTATTTTATAAAATTTAGTAAGAATTAAATGAGCACATAAACAGAAGTAGGAATTCGATGAAGCTTACAACAAACTTTTTAACTAGACTTATTATAATAGATATTAATGTACTAGGTATTTATAACAAGAGTGAAAATTTATTACTATATAAAATGATATTATATATTGAGAATCCTAATTGTTTTTATTATTTTTTTCTTATTAACTCTACAATCTCGAAAGACCTCGGTAACAAAGACGTCCGTGGTCACCCTGACAAAAGAATAAAAAAATAATTAAAATAATAATTGCAAGATAATAATACGATAGTGATAACGATATCTTGGATTGTTCTGGCTGTAGTTACTTCTGTATGTCCATTTTATAATTTTGAGTCTTCTGAATTCGTATCAGTGTTAGTTTTTTTTTTAATTATGAATTCAAACCGTGTACGTATCTCGATTGTATATTTGGATTAATGTATGCCGAAACTTACGGAGCTTACGAGAGACAAGCAAGGATCCATGATAAAACAAAACTAATTCAAATTGCATGCTTCTATAAAATGAAATGATTTTTAAATAACTATATTTGATACATATATTTTATGAACGATAAGGAAAAAGTAGATGATAAATGTACAATGATTGATAGATTTATTTATGAAATCTGTTCTAAAGAACGTTAATCTAGACTATTCAGTTCCAAAAAGACACGCGAATAGAAATATTTATGCGATTATAAGTATTACAGAAAAATCTAAGAAATTGGTTTCGTAATAAGTGGACTTTTCAAATGGTGACTGATGCTCGCCTCTGTTGCATGTAAAAAAGAAAATGTAATACTCGATTATTTTAAATTGAAGTCGATCAAAAATGCTGCCAGTACGAAAAAAAAAACCTAACAATGGGAGTATAAAAGCAACCAGAAACATAATTTTAAAATGACGACTGTATAGTAATATCGTATACAGAGCAACTTGTACAACATAGAATTTTAATATAGCGTTTCGTGTTATAATTCAATTTTTATAAAATTTAATAGATTTCCCCATTCGACTTTGAAGACGAGACATTCCTTTCAAGACAATTCGCTATTCGTTTTATATGTTCTATAATCTGGAAATAAATGAACTCTAAGCGTTAACTATTAATCAGTCGATAAATTACAATTGCTTTACGCTTGATCTCCATGTTCATGAAACAATAATTATTAGTACAATTATCCAAGGTAATTTAAAAACCATCCTACTATTTTTTATTTAATAATTGGGTAGCTAATGGTAAAATGTTCTTTATAATCGAGTCGAATGGCGAACCTTATATTGTATAGTTAACAATGCATAGTATTCAATTACAAAAGAAATGTTTAGTGTTATAAACCGTATATGTAATTTAGGACGTCAGGCAGTATCTTATAGATACCGAAGAACGAAATGTTTTGTAATTTACTAATAACTTTATTATATATTAAAATTGCATTTATGTGTTTAGCGCTTAATGTAAAATGCAAAATTACCAGATCGGTTGTTCATCTCCTCTTATATTTTATTCTGTTAATAAGACCAACGAAACCAGAAACATATGTATATAAATCTTTTTATACGATTCTACTTCGTTCCACTTACACTAATATTATAAAATCAGTTTTAGCATCTAATTTTAACATTTTATGTTCTCCGACAAATACACATTTTATTTGTCTTTGAAAATATTTTGTGGTAGAACAGTGGTCTAATTAAACAGATCTGGTCTTTGAAAAGAATACACTTCTTGCATTTGTAATAAAAAATAATTTCCTGCAATGTCGCGATCTAGTATTCACATTTCAATTGAGGATTATTTAACAAAGTACAAAAGTAATATGGGCTTGCGTTTTAATCTTCGTGTCCTGCCAAAGTGGCGCAATTATTCGCAAACCGGTAGCAGTGTTTGCACAACGTTCAAACAAATTTTCATATCTGGTCGCATACCGAAAAGAAGACAGTAATGAAACATAAAAAAAAAAAAGAATGCAGTAAGAACTTTTCGTTATTATGAACAATTGTAGTAAATTCTAATGAATGTCAGTACAAATTGAATATTAAAGAAGAAGAAAAAAAGCATCATTTGTGTGCAACTTAAAAAAAAAAAAAAGAAATATTAACGACTCGTATTTTTGGCAATACAATTTTAAATAACAATTAAATTAGCGTAGTAGTAGTTAGAACGTTAGTAAAACAAATTTTGTTTTAAGATTTTCTCGATGACTGAAAGTTTATACGTACATATGTATGTGAATATATGTATATGAATAATAACGATGACGATGATGATGACGATACGATAATAATTATCTCATGGCGTAATTTGTAGAACGAATGTTCATTATTGCTTCTTATGCTATTATTAGGTAGTGGATTATAAAAATGAATATTGTAAATCAATAAAATTGATCATTTGAAAAATAAATTATATTGATAACTTGTGTATCATGAGTTAATTAAGTAACTTTTATTTAAATAAAATACATTCAAAATATCACCGCGTGCATGTACCGCGTACGTCAAATTAATAGCAATAACATATTTCGATTATTACATAAACAACGAAATACAAGGAAGCAATACGGAATATAATTAAATTTTCAAGTAGCTACCACGTATCGCTTTTTAATAGTATTTTTCAGCTTTATCGTTAGAAAATTTTAGTCCAATTTCTTGCTTGAATAAGCTAACCTCACTTTTCAACAAAACATTATTCCATTGTGGTTTAAAGAGATTGGCATGTGATTACATATATAATATTACGTCTGTAAGTACTGTCTCAAAACTTTCCTATTGGACTAGGTATAACTTATTTATTTCTTTGTTAATCTATATATAAAAACAAAGGTTCTGCGACAATTACTTATATCTAATCCATCATTTACATATATCGAAATATTAATTGATCTCTAAAGTACAATGTTTTTTTTATGTAATACTTTAATAATATCGATATATTACAAGCATTATTACTGTTAATCTTTTTGGATCATAGACGCTTAGTTAATCGATCGCATGCGACAAACGCCTATGGGCGTTCAACATAGCTTCCACACACAGCGAACGTCTTTACCAAAATTGTCCGCGATCAAAGGATTAATTAATATTTACTATGACCTCGTTACTTGCTATATAGATATAGTTTTATACCGTGAAGGAATGTTCCGCGTTCTTTCAATATTAAAAAAAGTAACAATATTTGTTCGAATCGAGCTTTATTATTTATGTACTGGTAAATGCAAGCAAACTACGTATCAAACAACATAATCTAAATTAAATCTAAATTATCAATGTTTACTTTATAATATAATTTTACTGTTCATCATTGTTCATTTGCGTAACATTTATATATATAGATAGATACATATGTACATAAAGCGATAAGGCATCTTTGTTTCTATTGAAATTGTAAGAAAAAATATGAATCGCGCTTCCAAGAATTATTGTCGAGTAAATTTACTGGATAAGGTGCGTCACCTTATTTTAATAATTGTAAACTTGTCAATTCTGCAACAAATACGTTTATTCGTCAAAAGCTGACTAATCGGAAAGCATGTTACGAAATAACAACCAATCCTATGATGTGTATCTGATCACAGTGCTGTCGCCTATCTTCCACAGGACCAAACTGCGTTTCTGTAAAAACACTAACCGACATCAGTTGCCATCGTTAAACCACGTCGAACAGAGCAGATTGCCGTAGTGAACGATTCTATTCTAAAGCTATCGAGCATCAGGTACGTTTACGTGTTATTTTGTAATCGAATAAATGTGAAACATCCTAATTTTCGCGTTCGCTTATATCGATTATAAATAACCCGTTCGAAGAAAGTTACAATGGTTTTCATGGTTACAAGATTCTTATGCACATCGACGTTACATGCACGCCGTCCACCATTTTGTTTATTGTGTCCGCTTTTGGAGGGAAACTGGAACTCATTTTGTGCGAATTCTGTTTACTAGTTTCCCATAATTTCTTACAAATTTCTGTTTCCAAACTGAGAGAGTATATTTTTAAATATATTTTACGATTAATTGAAAAATAGCAGTGTCTTCTTTTTTTTTCTTGAAGTGTTTGCTCTGTTTTATTGATGTTCATCCTAATTGGAAATTTTCGATATTATATTTGTAGTAATCAATCTTTATAGACATGGCACGTACCAAGCAAACTGCTCGCAAGTCAACGGGAGGTAAAGCTCCCAGGAAACAACTTGCCACCAAAGCTGCACGAAAAAGTGCTCCATCAACAGGAGGAGTGAAAAAACCCCATCGTTACAGGTAAAACTATATTAAATTTAGGTTTAGAGAAGTGTATTGACTTTAATGATTTTATTTATTTGGCAGGCCTGGTACCGTAGCACTCAGAGAAATCAGAAGATACCAGAAATCAACTGAATTGCTGATTAGAAAATTACCGTTTCAACGTTTAGTTCGTGAAATTGCACAGGATTTCAAAACCGACTTGCGTTTCCAAAGTGCCGCAATTGGCGCATTACAAGAAGCTTCCGAAGCTTACCTGGTCGGGTTGTTCGAAGACACAAATTTGTGCGCTATTCACGCCAAACGTGTTACAATAATGCCTAAAGATATTCAATTAGCGAGACGAATTCGTGGTGAACGTGCTTAAATATTTCATATCTTAAAGCCTTTAAATTTTCTTTTTCAAATTCATGTTATTGTCATATTCTTGAACGTTTTCTGAAATGATCGACATCATTACAGTTGAGTTTGTTTCGCGAATCATTACCGTAATTGACACTGCCAAGCCCTTTGGAAGATAAGATGCAGGAGTTAGAGTATATCTATTAATCATATATATATATATATATTATATATTAGTACGGTCGATTAAATTTATGATTTAACGATGGGAGTATACACAAACAGCACAAAGCGGAGTACGTAGCTCGTATTACATAGTATCATCACTTCGCGTAATTAATACTTCATTATTAGGTAAAGTAACCGAGATAGAAGCAACGTAATACGTAGATATAATATTTTTGCAGAAAGAACTAGTTGCATTCACCATGTTTATTTTATTATTAACCCACTTTCTTGTTACTATCAAGTTATATTTTAGCGTAGGTCGAATTTACGATATAAAATAAAATAAGCTGCATAAATTGGAAACGTTATTAAATTATGTACCAGGAGTGATGTAGATTTACGTTACTAGTTGTATTAGCATTATAAAATTACCAAGATTAGTATGCATTTATGTTTCATGTTTGTAAATTCATTCAAATTAACTCATTTGTAACCACGCAATTACACCTCATTCTTTATTAATTTCTTAATTTAATAGTTGTAATGTTAAAGATAAGAAAGAATTCGCAAGTTTTTAAATTAATGTAAATTATAGAAATTTCTAATAAACATGTATTATGATAAAAATTGCTCACTGTTCCTTTCGATATTTTTGTTCCACGCAGTTCATAAAGTTAGCCAATTATTCGATTATGCGCATAAAATTAGAACGCAAACTTGTAATTCATAATTATTCATCTTTCGTTAGAATCGATTAAGGTAAACTAAGTATCGCAATAGTAACAATACGGACATTTTATTTTTAATTTAACGATCAAAGATTTGTATACAATAAAAGTAATAAAAAATGTCATTTATTAACTGATAAGTTATATAACAAAAATAATTATGCATACTGAAAATAAAACAATTTTTCAACTACCCGTTTAATCATTTGTTTAGGTATCGTCATCGCTATTTATTCATATTGGATAGATCGCATCAATTATAAGTATTACGCCCACAACGGAAATTTATTCAGTCGTGGGTTTTAAGTATTAAATAGAAATTACAAGTTCAAGCACAGTTCTAGGTCCATTCTACCAACATTCGATACAGTATGTACAATATGCAACCGATCGATGAATGTTATCAATATAAAACGCTACTTTATATCGTAAATACCAATTTTTACATCACCGATAATGACTTGTAACAGTGTGCGTTCATGTTTACAGAACTTTCCTCTCGAATTGCATTTTAATTCCGATCAAAATTAATTACCGGCATTTATTGTAAATTGTAGAATTATCTACAATTACTATTACTATTGAGTCGCTTCGTAAAAATTCGACTAACAAAAGCTCGGAAATTCGATAAATTTTACTGATCAAACATCGATACAATATCGTTTACGTTTAGGTATACGCAATGGCGTCTACTTTTTCCAGGCGGAAAACGTACGAGAGTGTTTAGTCCTTGAAATAATAGTTTGGCATCGATTCGTGGCAGAGTGTTGTCGACGAATGTTGATACAATTGCAATCCCGTTAGCTACGAAAAACCAGAATGACGTGTTTCGCTTTTTTACGCGAAGGTTCGCATATATATCGCGTATTCTTTTCTGGAAGTTTCCACGATGAAACCGATTTCATTGTACACTGAATTTTACGAACAAAGTCACGGATGTCCGTGCATAGGGGTATATTATATTTAGACGTAAATTCGAGCGTCGAGTATGGCAGGAATTCCTATCGATACCCACGAGCTCTGAAACCGAAACGTCGGTTAAATTGAACGGTTATCGATCGAGGCATTTTCGACGACAATGGGACGGCAATTATTGCAAGTAAAACGAGGTTGCTGAGAGTAGTATCATGTATATTACAATTGACAGGGTTCTTCTCGGTTCGCACTCTAGGCGTAGGAGGCTGAGCCAATCGCATGTCCCACGCTGCGAGGCTCAGCTACTATCCGGCATCCGATTGGATATACCGCACCGCGGGCTTACGTGCCTCTCGCGATTTAATTTCTAGGGGGTAGGGACAAGGGAGTCGTGACTTGGGAGAGCGTCCACTGCCATCGAAGTACAAGGAAACGGATAGTGTTGGCTCTCGCTTCTCGTAGAATTTTTCCTTTGGGAGGTACGTAAAATCGTCGAAATTTTGCATCATTTATGGTCACGTGCGATTATCAATGTCAACGGATACGCGGCAAGTGTGGTGTGCTACCGGGAAAATGAAAAGTGCTGGAAAATCCGAGTTTTCACGTCCGAACGCGACGTATTGTCGTGTTGCCTCCATTTTGCAATTGACGTTCGTGGAGGGAATCGTTCACGAGCCTCTCGTGCGACCGACGCTCGCTGCTTCGTTCGCGGCGATTGTCATTCGTTCGATTCCGTCTCTCGCTTACTAACGATCTTGTTGTCAATGGAGCGATCGGAGAGGGTGAAAATTCGTGCGAATTGGAACGCTACATTTTTCTCGTTGGCGTGCATTTTTTTTCGCATCGATGCAAGAGGAACGAAAGTTTGTGCATTGCGCAATGCGCAGCGTTCCTCGGTGCGCGGTTTCTCCGTACGAACAGCAACGGATCGTGCCCCCACTCTTGTCGACCCCCACTCTCTTTCCTCTCCCACTCCCGAACTTCGTTTACTTCGAATATCGACGTACACCAGGGTTCGGCACTGTAGAGCAGGGTTCGGCACGCTTCTTCTCCTCTGCCTCCTACTTCTCCCTGACATGGTGTTGTGGCTTCCCTCACACTCTCTCTCTCTCTCTCTCTAAGGCTTCACGAAATTGTCGCAGTCAGTGGCCGGAGTGGTGGGGGAAGCGAGTGAACGTATACTCTTCGAAACAGTTTTTCCCGCGTTCCTAACATCGTTCTGTTTGTATTCGATTGTTCTGTATCAGTAATGCGGCTTTTTTCGGTATACACTGGCGACAAGATCCATCCTTTATTTAAAAATCCTAGAAACAGTTTCTCGTGAATATTGAATTTTTAAACATTCTTACTCTAACACAGTTTTCACTGCTTTAGGTTAAATCATGGCACGTACAAAGCAGACCGCCCGTAAGTCGACCGGAGGTAAAGCACCTCGTAAACAGCTAGCCACTAAGGCAGCTCGTAAGAGTGCACCGTCCACGGGCGGTGTAAAAAAGCCACATCGGTACAGGTAAGCAATATAAAAAATATCCCATAATGTACGCGAGTATAACGCACTCGTGAAAATACATTAAAGAAACTGTGATTTTTAGACCCGGTACAGTCGCTCTTCGAGAAATCAGAAGATATCAGAAATCTACTGAGTTGTTGATCAGAAAGTTACCTTTCCAGCGATTAGTTCGTGAAATCGCGCAAGATTTCAAAACCGATCTGCGTTTCCAAAGCGCGGCGATCGGAGCATTACAGGAAGCTTCCGAAGCATATCTGGTCGGTTTATTCGAAGACACCAACTTGTGCGCTATCCACGCCAAACGCGTTACAATCATGCCCAAGGATATTCAACTGGCCCGGCGAATCCGTGGCGAGCGTGCTTAAATAATATCTAACTCCCATACATACCATTTAATACTACTATTATTATTATTATCATTCGTAACGATCGTGGATGTAGCATTTTCATTCCAGACTACATATTATGTTGTACTCCACAAAAGTGTACATGTTGTAACATGTTCATCCTTTACAGTAGATACATAGAATTTCAGAGCTCCGACGAATCAACCCGAAATGTTACAATCAATTCTTAGAATAACGTTAATATTCATCTTTTCGTCATCATTTTGTATAAACACGAAGACTGTTACTTTTCAAAAATTACCAGTTATGAATGATCTTTTGCTTTTTAGTTTAATTTACATTTTCTATCGTCCTGTATTCTTTTTGCAACATAAACGTACGAGCTCATAATTTTGGTAAGAAAAAAAAATCAAAACAAAAAACAAAAAAATTGTTATTAAATTCTCTCGAAAGTACTTTTAAGAATACAAAAAAACGACAGCTTTAGTTTTCCGTTAGAACCCTATTATATTTGTCATTATTGCAATATATAAAACCATCATTATCATTATTGGTATACTTACGTAGCAAAAATGTGCATTAGCAGATAAGACAGTTTCTTTATAGGAACCCAATGTAGTGTTGTTTATTATACTAGGATTCTGGTTGCATGAGAATTACGCAAGATACTTCAATCAGCCAAGTACTCATTATTCGTGTAAAAATAAACGTTTCGTAAATAAATCTTCGAAATAATATCAACTTACCTTTTTTTTTATTTTTCAAGTGATCATCGCTTAACAAAATTGTTGCTGGGATAATTATATTAGAGATAAATAACTACAAAATGTATTATTTTAAACTATTACGTTATATAATTCTAATACAAAATAATGTTCAAATGGTATAATTCAAACGACCCGCCGTCTATTGACAGTGGCGCCATCGGTGGAGAAATGACCAATTTTGTAGCGAAAATAGTTCCTACTAGATGGCGCCACCAACCGTCATGATCGTCGCCATCTAGCGTTGAAAAGGCTGAACTAATTTCAGGAGTTTCGTCAGCGCCTCTATCGGGAAAACGTCCAAGTTTGTCCTTGAATAGTTCTTATTTGTACTGCTAGATGGCGCCATTTGTATAAATTAATTACTTTCTTTATATATCCAGTATTTAATTATTGAACAAGCATCGTGATATTAAAATACGAATGAAACTCATTTTTTAACCCTTAATTATTATATTTTTCATTCAAACAAACAAATGGCTCCATCTAGCGTTGACAAGGACAACTATTCGAGAACAAACTTGGGCGTTTTCCTGATAGAGGCGCTGATCGGACTCCGAAAATAGTTCATATAATCTCCGCTGGGTGGCAGCACCGTTCCTCGCGGGAAATTTGAAATTCATTTTATTTAATTAAATTAAAGCTCATTAGAAGCATTTGTAGATATAAACAAACAGACAGGCACCTACCAGGAACTTTATTTTATATTATGTAGAGATTTGGAGACTGTTTACAATAACTTTATTTTACAAATCGTTTAATTTGCCTTTACAAATTTCATTAAAAATCAAGTTTATAATTTTATATCAGCATCAAACGGTTGTAACTTCAATTTCATCATTTTTGTACATTAATATGTGTGTATATATGCAAAAGAATCTCCCAAAAGAATCTAGGGGCGATGGTGGAAACGAATCTGTCCCTAGCATAGATCGCGGAATGCAACATTTGCAACTTCCATTGGTCGATCTGCGCGAGTGCGCATTGAAATGAAATTCATCAAAAGCTAGCAAGTGTCGCTTCTGTAACGCTACCATGTTTCTGCATGTTTCTCTCTGCCAGTGACCAGTGACTCATAATTCTACGGTAATGACATTTGTGTCGCACGCGACACCCGCTCTGCGTTTCACCTGCTAGTGCTTACTCAAGGTCCTCCGTATTTATATGCATCTTTAAGGCGACATAGGCTTAATGCGCTCCGCACAGACTTTCATCCATTCATTCAAGATCGCTACAACTCCTAATCGATTTCGCTTCGGTTCGATCGGTGACCGTTTCTTTATTTACGTTGGACCATTCATTACTCCGTGGCGTGCACCTTTCAACGCGATACATGTAAGTTTTTTCTCTTGGCCGTGGAATTTTTACATGTCAAGTTCGATTTCGTTCCTACTACGCGTAAAACGATTCGCGTTGGCACGCTGGCGTGTATCACGATTTTTATCGAGCCACGATCCACGATTCCGTGACACTGCGATCGTTTTCTGTCCTCTTACTTTTTCTTCATCGATATTATTATTATTATACAGCAGGTTAGATTAATGTTACACCGATCGTGCTACAGATGCGTAGCTACGTACGGTAATTATATTTTTTTTCTGAATCAAACCAACGAAACTTTCACCCGTGACGAATACAATCTGTAATCACACTGGTTCGCGACAAATATTAATATACGCTCGAATATTCGTCTCGTAGATATTGAAATTTCGAAAGGATCTCGTGCTAAAGTACATTTACATAATTTCATTTGCAGGATGCCATTGCACCATTTGTGAAATAAAACACACCGCACCCTTTGATTTATCCTGAAAACAAGACGCCAAGGACTCCAAGAATCGATTAACAAATATACTTTAAAAATGATGGACATCGATCCTCCACAGTTCGTGTCTAAAGATGACGAAGTTCAATATTGGATGGACCTTGCTCATCAAATACATAGAAGGTAAATTATTGTGTTATTTACATTTTAAATATTATTTAAGGGAGGTATTCTTCGAATATAAGTTTGTCCCTTTTGATACCGGTTGGTTGAACTGTTGAGCAATTCCAGTGCTTGAGGCATTGATCGTGTTTATTATGACTGTTGGCAACTATAGTTGCCACTACCTTGGTTCTAGTAGTCTATTGATACAAATTTTGTTCGAGATAGTAAGATTTTTATGCTGAAATTATAGAAAAGAAGACATAGAAAGAGAATTGGAAGAATTTCAAGAAAATTCACAGTTATTAGAAAAGGAATTAGAAGCGTCATTAGAACAAGCGGAGAAAGCTAATCGAGAATTACGACAACGAAATACAAGACTCGCTACGGAGGTGGAACAGTTGAGAACAAGATTAGACCAACAAACATCCGACTGCGCAATGTTTCAAGGACAGGCTCAAGATTTGCAATCGCAACACGATCATTTATTGAAGTATATAAGGGAATTAGAACAAAAAAATGATGACTTGGAAAGGGCTCACAGGTATTTAACATGTATATTTGTATCTTTATAAACATGCGTCGATCGTTATCAAATAAATAGCGTATTATATTTCATCTGTGTTTACAGGATAAATAGGGTAACGGAAGAGGAGATAGAAGCCAAACTTAATTCTGCAATTGAAAAGAACGCTTTACTGGAATCAGAACTCGACGAAAAAGAAGGCCTAAAAGTTATTGTACAGAGACTAATGGACGAAATTAGAGGTATAATAATTTATTGATAAAATTTGGATGCTTAAATTAATGAGTAGAACCTGATGACTTATATTATATATTATTACAGACTTAAAACAAGAGATTCAAGTTCAAGAAAGACATCAACCGGATAACGACAAGTCTGCCGACAGAGTTCGTAACCATGTCGATAGTAATAAGCTGCAAGTTGAATTGGAAACACACATACCACCTAGTAGCCCGATAGTACAACAATCCATACCTCCAAGTAATACAACTTCGCCGCTAAAAAGTAAGATACATAATACATTTCGTAAAACTAAGCGCATGTTTTGCTTTGGACCCAAAAGATGATCTTTAATATTATCAAAGTCCACGACCACGAAGAAAACTATTAATGCCTAAAAAATCAAAGCAATTACGGATTACAAACAAATGCAAACTTTGACTTTAATTACCCTAACCTACCGTAAACATATTTTTTTGTACATTAACCGAAATTTTGTCTTTAACGATAGACGAATCCGTCTGTTTATCGATACTTAAGGGTAACTAAAATTTATCGTTCGGTCTGACTTTCACGCTTCATTAACATACTTCTGTGTGCTTTAATTAATTCTGTCTTTCTGTATATATACATACATATAATATTGTTATTAATGAAATAAAAATTATTTTAACAAACTTGTTCTTTATTTTAGTTTTTAAAAAGTTGTATTTGTAACTGATTCGCATGTAATCTTTCGTTTTATTTATTTTGTGAAAGTCTCGTAGAGTAACGTCTTATTTATTTTCTGTAAGTTCGATATTCTTCTAGCGTGTACCTGTAGTAATTTGTATTTTTTTCTTGTTTGCAATTAGTTGGAAACAGAGTTGTAGGGGGTGTAACTGGAAACAAGAATAACAATAATAATGTGAATCCACCATTGGCACCGTGTACGAGAATATTGGCGATGAATATGATCGGTGACCTTATGAGGAAAGTTGGCGTAAGTATAATCGTTTGCCATTTTGCGTTATGTTCTCTTTCTTTATTTTGAGTACACTTCTAATGCTCATAAGAGTAGCTTGAAGCATGGCTTGTACATCGTTGAATTTCGAATTATCTTTAGTTGCCGTACATATCGTTTCTGGTACTGGACAACTATTATTGTTATTAATTTTGTACTTTCTCGATGAACTTTATTTTTAATTTTTTCCTTGCATCCTTCGTCTTATATCGAATAGTATTTTGCATAGAGTTCTGTACAGTCCCTTGAAATTTATGTCCATTGTGAAAAATCGTCTAGAATTACGTTAGTCATTGACACTGGTAGTGCGATGTAGCTGGTGTTTTGGTAGCTTGACAGATGGGTCTGCATGGAGTGTAGGAGAATAAAGTGCACTTGTGTGGGTGGGAAAAAAACAATTTCCACCACGCCTACCGATTTATCATCCGTCCAGGCTCATACACCTACTCAATGTATACGACAGCAACCTAGATCAACCAAGTGCTGACCAAGCCTCTGTGATACCTCACCGTTAAATTATATTCCACATTTTTACAATACAGGTCTTTATTTGCTTTGTATTTTCTTTTGCTTTGTAATGTCATAATTTTATTCTGTACGCATCTCGCTACCTTTTTTCCTGTTTAATTATCCTATCCATTGTTACTTTCATCGTCTGTAGAGACTAATTCGTAATATCTTTCCCAAACATACAAACACTGGCTTTATAACTTGTTCGTAAAACGAAAATCTATTCTTTAACAAAAATTATTTAATTGACACAGGCCTTGGAGAATAAGCTAAACACGTGTCAAAATCCATCTCGAGAGGATCAAGCCGTTCGGGATCTCTACAGGTAACATTACAACATTATAATTACGAACAATTCAGTCATTATCCCACTATCCGTATGCACCGTGTGTACTTTTAATAAATGAATATATCATGTATCATGAAATTTGAATACATTTTCTAAATTGATCGTTTATAATTAATAGAATTGGAAAATTGTTTTTAGTCGACTGCCTTCGCGCGAAGGAATATTTGATAAAATGAAATGTATAGTGATACATGATAATTACTATATCAATCGTACTTGTTAGTTTTATGTTCACTGTTTCACACATTTAGTGCTTCCTGTGAACGTTAAAGAAACGAATTTGCGGATTATCAAGGCTTCCCACGAACCCAGTTCTCTAGTGTTTTAGTTTTTGAAAGTTCAAAATATTTAATAAGACTGCATTACTTTTTGTATAGCTTGTTCTATCGCTTGCGTACTAATTAAGGCAGAGCATCCTGTTTTTATATTGTTCTAAGTGTAAATTGTTTTGCGTTCTAGTAAGATTCTGAGATGAAGCGATCAAAATTAATTAATACGACAATAAGTTGTATGTTCAAATTTGTATATTAACTTCTTTAATATGTTTTCGATACGACTCGATGCTTCCTTTCAGTTTCATAATCATACTACATCGTTTACCGCATTTCAATGTAAATGTGCATTTCGTGTAAGCGAATTGCATTCAGCTGTCCAATTTTTCTTTGTGATGCAATAAGTACAACGTAATATTTTTATAATAATCTGATGTAGTATCAATCATTTGAATTTTAGGAAATGATGTCTTGAATAGTTTCAGATAAATTTATTTTACGAGTAAAAACAACGCATCGTGTTTTTATTTTTTTATTTTTCGATTAAGTCTTTAAAGGTTTCGTAAATGAACTTACCTATTACTTCATTGACTAGGATTATCGAGACCTTTACTATATCAGATTAATGCTCCCTAGACCAATTAATTACTAGTTTACATAACGGAGATTTGCTAAGTTTATTATTATTATTTTATTACAAGATTATGTGTATTTATAAACAAATGGAAAAAAACATTCGTCATTGTGTTTACATACGTTCACGGTATACCAAAAATAATTTTCAAAACAGATTAAATTAGAGAATTGTCTACTCTAGAATTAATCTAGAATATAATCTTCACTAAAAAAATGCCCTACTCATCGTAATTTAAGGATATTTTATATTATTTCGAGGTTTTCGTGAATATAAGATTGAGCCAACAATACTGTATTTTAATAGAGTAAAACTTTTTAATTTCACATAAAGTAAACGTGGTAATAAATTAGAAGATCTAAGTATATAATAGTATATGTATTTAAATTTAAATAATAAGTACACGTGTAATTAACGTAACGTACACTTTGAGAGAATGTCACTTGTGCAATAGTATTAGATTCTTATCAATTTTAAGAAATTCGTATACATACGTATATTAAATTACTCGGATAGTATCGATCACGATAAGTTATAATACGTAAAAAAGTTTGTGGCTCAATCTGTATAATAGATATATTTGAATGTAGAACTTTCATGCTCGAAATTTATTTTTGGGATAGTAGGTTCTCATTTGCAAACTCATCTTTTAATTATGTAAAATATATATATATTTGAACATTTATTGGACGACATAATGTGAATTGCTGCATTTATAACATTGTCCTAGCATGAAATTTATGTGTCATTTTTATATCTCTTGTCACTAATGTTCACATAGTGTATACAATAAAACGTTCCATTGTATTCATCATACAAAATTGCTTAAACATACTCTAAATTACACAGTCTAGAACTCATGTTTTGTGACAGTTTTGTGTTGACCATGCAATAACATTGATTATTTAATGTTAACTAATGCTTACCTCGAAGAAGCAAGTATTATGAATTGCAAGTCCTCAAGTTATTCTTTACTTGTACCGATATGCATGTTGTGCAGTCTATGCACGGTCCATAAATACGTACAGTATTTCTCAATCGTTCATTGGTGGCTTCTAATGTAAAAAAAACTTTTTCGTAAGGTAATTACGGATTAACCTGTGAAATATTTTGAAAATACAATATGATTGGGAAAAGCTGCTTCAATGAACATGTGCTAGACTTTCATAAATAACACTTTTCAGTGTAAGATGGTAACGAAACAATATTGACTTTTTTAATCAGGACTAGACGGCAGGTTCGAGACTTTGCCTCTGGCAACAGCAACCACATTCGATTATAAACAACATATAATAATTCCAACAATAAATTATTTCTTCGTGCGTCATACCTCTATGCCTGTTCAATATTTTATGTATTTCGACTAAATCTCGCTCACTAATTTATTGCGAATTTATAACAGAACGAAAATCACTCCTATCAATTTATTTATTATTTATCTCTATTAATTATTTAATTTCGACCTCTTGAAAATCGACAAATTTTAAATGTTATTTGTTCTTCTATTCCAATTTAAAAGTATATTTTAGTTAGCGATAGTACGAACGAAATTTATAAATAAATATTCTAATTTGTAAGTATAAAGTTGATAACGTGATAATTATATATACGTGTAGTAGAATTATGTTATTGCTCTGTAGATATTCACAAATGACATTAAATTAATAATTTGCGAATTCGTACTTTCGGCAAATAGTTGTAGGAGAATTAAAATCTTTGCCGCGATTAGAAATAATACCGTAACGTCTAGTGCAAATTTAGTTTCTACGGTAAGTTAGGTATCGACATATGTCTATTTTTTAATAAGAAAAGAATATTCTTTAAATAATTTGAAGAAATTAATTTTTTTCATTTTGGTAATAAGAGCAACAGGAAAACAAAAATCAAGGGAAAACTTGACGTGTACCATTTCACGTAGATCCTTTTCGACATGTAGAAATAATATTGACAAAAAAAAAGTTTGATGATTTAACCATGATTGATCGGAAAATAACAAGTCTGCAAAAAAAAAAAATAATGAAGGAAATACACGGACTTAAATTACAAAGTAAATTACGTACACGCTATATGATATTTAAATATTCGAGTATCATATATGTACGTTGTATTGCTATTCATTAAAGAAAAAAATTATCTGCTTTAAATTATTTAATGATCGAAATAAGAAAAAAATATGGTTGTTTAAAATGCTTACAAAAGAATATTCCCTTGTATCGCGAAATAATTCAATTTTATACTTCAAATCATATAAAAGCTACCGAACTATATATAGTTAAATATACACTGTGTGCTCCTATGCCACTCGCATAATTTTAAGTAGCATCAAATCTCCGAATATGTACACAAAGTAGAAAATGTACTAACGTCACTAATCCAAATGTATTACTTTAATAAGGAGAAAATTGTTAGTTTTCTTTTTTCTAGATTCCGCTTAATGTATAAAAATGATTAAATTGAAGTTATAACCGTTTGATGCTGATATAAAATTGTAAACTTAATTTTTAATGAAATTTGTAAAGGCAAATTAAACAATTTGTAAAATAAAGTTATTGTAAACAGTCTCCAAATCTCTACACAATATAAAATAAAGTCCCTGGTAGGTGTCTGTCTGTTTGTTCATATCTACAAATGCTTCTAATGAGCTTTAATTTAATTAATTAAAAAGAATTTCAAATTTCCCGCGAGGAGTAGTGCTGCCAACCAGCGGAGAATATGTGAACTATTTTCGGAGTCCGATCAGCGCCTCTATCGTGAAAACGCTCAAGTTTGTTCTCGAATAGTTGCCACTGTCAACGCTAGATGGAGCCATTTGTTTGTTTGAATGAAAAATATAATAATTAAGGGTTAAAAAATGAGTTTCATTCGTATCTTAATATCACGATGCTTGTTCAATAATTAAATAATGGATATATAAAAAAAGTAATTAATTTATACAAATGGCGCCATCTAGCAGTACAAATAAGAACTATTCGAGGACAAACTTGGACATTTTCCCTATAGAGGCGCTGACGATACTCCGAAAATTAGTTCGGTCTTTTCAACGGTAGATGGCGACGACCGAGAAAGTTGGTGGGGCCATCTAGGAGAACCCGTAGGAACTATTTTTGCTACAAACTTGGTCATTTTCCCACCGATGGCGTTACTGTCGCGGGAATTAAATTTTGAATTTTATATTGTAATAATGCTATTAATTATTAATTTTTATTAGAATTTTTATTTTGTAAGTTTACCATATCATTTGTAAGTATACATAAATCTATTATGCACGAATAGATTAATATAAAAAAAATAAAGTAACAGAGGTATTAGTTTTCTAAATGATATTCATATTACTTATTTATTAGGATATTTTCTCATCGTGACATCACGTTCTCTTCATACATTGCTCGAATTATTAACGTTCAAAATTGACCTCCTGGTTTTGGTTCCTGATATCAGGAGAACATGACGACTGAGAAGACACACCAAATTTGGTCGACATGGGAAAAAAATTCGTTGGACACTTAGTTGTTCAAATTTATTCTTACATTCACAAATAATTATGCATGATCTCGATACATAAACTCGAAGACTTGTCAAACTCGGCCTTGAACTCGTACCTATAGCAGCGTTGTGTATTACATTTTAATTTCTGTATTACAATAAATCGTAGAATGACAATTTTGTTTCATACGTTCAAAGCAATAACGATTAACGGAGTCATAAACGCGGTATATAATTACCTGTATTTTAATTATTATGAAATTTGCATCTGACCAAGCATGGCGGTGATAACACGAATACGATGGATTTTATGCAAATATTTACTAACACTTGAATATTACAGAAGCAAAAATCATAGTTCAAATTCTCTTTGTGAAACGGTTAGAAAGAAGCTCGTATTTTCCTACACTTCGACGTATACACTTTGAATTTATCGTAAATAACAGTATATGTGTATTAGTAAAGAAAAGAATATATATATATATATATACATATATTTTTGAGTATTTCAACTGTCGATAAATTCTATTCATCGAAAAAATCGGAATCGAACTAATTGGGAAAAAAATAAAAAAAATTACAGGAGTAACACGTTTAATACATATTTCTAAATATTAATTCGGCATGTAAATAAATTTACCGCTAAAATATCACATGTTTATCGCGTATATACGATTAATGAATATAAATAATGATAATATATAGTACAAGAATGTTATCTCCATCGTTCGTGTACTTCGTAAGAAGCTTTGTTAAATTATAAACGTTCGACTCGGCTGGATGATTATAGAATTTGAAAACGAATCTTTGTGTGAATCGCCTATTGTGCCCGGGGACCACGTTATCAGGCTACAGGGATATTCCTACCTTCGCTGACAACGGGTGACATAACCTAACCTATGCACCTACGCACAGTCATGTATTAATATCTCTACTGCTTTGTAAATAAATGAATACAGCAAGCAGGTTGTTACGGAAAATTCACAGAACGAGTCCTGAGATCTCTTGTAAACTCTTCCGTCGTGAAGCTAAGGTAATTATTAATTATTCGATTCTTATTTTTTTTTCTTTTCTTATTTTTTTTTACGTGATTCTGCATTGCGCAACGAGATTGATCATTCGTTTCCTTTGGATTATTTTTGTGATTTGTGATTCGAAGATTGTTCGTAAAATCTGTACAGGAAACTCTACCAGAGAAATTCTAAATTCCATAATTGTCGTTTTAATTCGAACGCTGTACGCTCACGATTTTATTATTCGCATACGACATCGTTCTTCCTACGTACACGCAGGATTATTTCTATAATTTTCACGAATTTTTATGGTTTTATCAAGATTCTTTACGCAATGCATAACACGAATTAGTTTCTCCTTATCTATAATCGAATCAGATGATTAAACTAGAATTAATAAACTAGAAAATAAAATTGAGTACTAACGTAAAATTAATCTATTATAAAAACGAGATTATAAAATTAAACACACAAGGTATTTTAATAATATTATACAAATCCAAAGTTATAAAACTTTTGCTGATTTTTAAGTTAAAGATTATAATAGTCTTTTTGTATGTAGTTGGAGTTTTCTTTCTATCTCTTTTAATATCTCTTATTGAAGAGAGCTATTCACAATTATTTAGCAGGTAAGGTGTAGCATTTTATGGTAACAATACTGGATAATATGTTTGAACAAGGCGCAAAATAATTACAGTTTGATTACATTTTGAATGCTAACTCTTTGTATTTCACATACAAGTAACATTTTACATTTTAAATTACCATCTGTAATTATAAATTTTCATCTATATCTTAAATAAAAATCAGCATAAACTTTAAGAGTAACCTAATTATATGTATACGAATAGAATTACATGGGTGCAAATAGTTGACACCTCGTAAACTTTAATCATTGTAGAGCATGTTGTATGTGCATATCTGAAATAATAAAGTAAGTACAAATAAGCTATGCTCGACCATTGTACCTTGCGAATTACATTGTATCACAATGGTAACTGTAAATATTTTATCATTATCCAAATATTATTCAAATTTACTGAAAATCCTGTCCAGTTCTGTGGTGGAATATTTTAATATCGTTAACGAACAACGTATAAATAATAATAAAATGGGTGATAACTAGAATTTACACAATCTATTCATTTGTGACAAAATTGCTCATTGAAAAATGTATAAAAATTATATACATAAGTACATAAAGTATATGTGGTATACGTTATCAAAGGAAAGTCTTCTGACTATGTACTTCAACTATGTACTTATTGTTAGTTGTAAAGTGGTTTCTAATTCGAACATGTCGCCAAAATATGAATCACTGATGCGTGCAGGGTGTTTTACCGCCATGCGGCCATCGCTCGTCAGCTGTGATTTGTTAGTACTCTAGCTAAATGTAACCGTAATCGACATCGACGATAGTATCGTCCAGTAACAATTTTCCCTATTCTTACAATGAAAACAGTGCGAATGCTTGCGTAAGAAATGTATTCATGAAAATATTTTACAGCCAAGTGGAGCAATCGTTTGAAAAGAAAGCGCGTGCGTCACCAGTGGCGTTCATTAATTCTTTCCATGTAAGGAGAAAGTTACTAGCTCCTGACCAATCAAAATCACATCTCCTTCGAGCAGGTGTCTCTATTGGTGTCGGCGCTGGGGATTTTCTCCGTACGCGGAAAACATTAATGGAGAGCAGAGGTAACACATGCACATTTTTTTTCAGCCACCAATTATTTATACATCCTTCCATATGTTTACTCGCCATAGAAATGCAATTCTTTGACAATGTTGCCTGAGAAAACGTCGAGCAATTTTTTAAATAAATATCCATACATGTATTGAAGTTTTTGTGAAACATTTGTTTTTCATTGGATATTTATTTAGAGAAGTTTTATGGAATATGTATATAGAGTATCTCAGAGAATTGATGAGAAACTTCAGAAGCAGTACTCGCCAATGAAGCGATACGCCTCGATAAACATATGGATCTAAATATCACTAATTTGGTGTTTTAACACATTTTAAGCGGGAAACATTTAAGATGCCTTCAGACATTTTCAGCTGCGTGTCTGTGACCGTGTAAGAAGCTCTATTGAGTTCTTATCTACAATTTATCGAGAAAGTCGTTTAGGTCAAGCAAAGTAAATGTAATACACGCTAGTACTACGTAATTGTAACGATATTAGCCAGCAACAATAACAGAAGAATGTACTTTGTCACTTCGTCATTCCTCGCTTTCCTCTTACGTTATTTAAATACTCTGCTCTTTGTACTTCACATACAAGTAACATTTTACATTTTTAAAACTTCACTCGTATCACAAATTGCAAATGGCGGACACGCGTCTTATGTTTATCACGTATTAAATTAATGATATTTGGTCTTGTGCTTATTAAGACTTTCGATCCCATTGCATCAAATTACCGTCGGACATTAACTTTTTCTTGATTTATTCAAATTGAAACCAGTTCTAGCACTTTTTATGGATGGCCTTTTTTTACAGATGGATCTGTAGTTTCTCTACAGTTGAAGTTTAAAAATACGTAAAAGTCCGTGGAGCCCGGTTACATGTCTTCTGACTTTTTGTTTCTGTTGTATGATTTATTCATTCGTTTGCTAAATTGTTACTCAATTTCGAACCGTCGATAGCGTAAGTTTCGTTGTAGTCCTTGTGCCTCTGCTATTCGCTCCCCGCTCCTTTCACTCTGCCACGCCTACCGGTGACTCACTGACCAGGCCCGGCGGTGGGGGTAATCGCGCGACACTTACAGAATACTCGAGCGTTGAAAATTTAAACACCGATTCGTTGTAATGCGCTTTTTGCTGTTTTTCAATACGTGAAGTTATAACGCTGCCTCGAGCAAACATCACTTCTATTATGTAAATCACAAAGAATTGATTAGTGCCGTGACCCTTTTTTTTTTTGTGAATCAATTTTCCAGGTAAGTGAGAATCAGTGACAGTATTCTTCTGGACGTGGTCACGGTTGGAGTTTTTAATAAGCAACTTTGTTTTTACTGTTAAATACTTGGCCCCCTAATGCGGTGTCTCCCCCCTTAAATCTCGCTCGAACTACATTCGGTTATTTATTTTATTACGTGCCTTCCAACTTGCGATTAATTTATAATTCTCTTTTGTTTCCAGAGTTGTAACTATGACGTTATTCCACTTTCAACTCCTCATATGTCCGGAGTAGCGGTGAAGCCAGTATTCCTAAGAAATTTTCGCAAAGGTACAACGATATCTCAGATATTCGTGTCGACTTACTCGTATTTGATGAGAATCATGGAAAATTCGCCCACACAACAAAAATTCAATCAAGCTCCGATAGACACATACATGGAAAGGTATTACAATTCCACCAGTAGTTGCGAGATGTTAACTTTTGCAACAGAAAATGTAGCGTGTCAAAGCAATTCCCAGGGAGACGATCTTGGAACGAACACGTGTGTCGAATCGCCGATATTTTTGAAAGATAAGTATCTGGCGGACAGACAAAGGTACAAAGGGATGAGACAATGGAAACGTATTAAGAAAGGTAATGTTAGTATTTTTTTTTTTTTTTTTTTTTTGATCGTCAAATAAAAATGAATACTCATCGTATCGTTATTTCAGAGAAGCTGGCCTCTAATTCCGAAGATTACTTTATTCTAAGGCTACTCTCCTTTAACATTCTGGCCCAGTATCTTTTGGAAACTTATCCATTTCTGTATAAAGAACACGACAAACGGGCGCTACCTTGGGAGATTAGAAAACAGTTTCTCTTACAAGAAATTTTAGAAGCACAAGCTAATGTTAGTTTCCTAAATCGGTTACCGATTTTTATCAAATCTAGAATCATTTTTCAATCGAATTCCATAATGTAAATATAACTATGTAATTATACGATTCACTGGTAAGATTGATTTCACGTTACAAGGATACATTAACACGTTTTCGTTGACGTTCATTTTAAATATAATTCAGAAATATGAGAAATGTAATGTAAACAAAATAAATGCCAAAGTTTTAAGTTATGTATGTATGTTAATAAATTGATATGCTTCGTTAGGTGATATGTCTCCAAGAGATGCAAGAAGAGCATTTGCAGGAGTTTTTGGTACCGTTCAGAGAACTGGGTTACAAATATTTATATAAGAAGAGAACGAATGACAAAAAAGATGGTTTGCTCTTTCTTTATCGGTCCGATCAATTAGTTCTTATCGAATATACAAAGGTTGAGCTCTACCAGTCAGGTATAGAGCTTCTGAGTAGAGACAATGTTGGAATTATCGTAAAATTAGCAGTCAAGGAGAGTCCGCAGACACAGTTAGTGATTGCCACGACACATTTACTTTACAATCCTAAACGAAACGATGTGCGACTGGGGCAAACGCAACTACTTCTAGCGGAAATTGAAAGGATTGCTTTTTTGGAAAACACAATGTAAGTAATTATCGTGTATAGTAGCTGTAAGATATGGGAATGCATTTACTAATTCGGTAATTAAAAAATTTCGTTTAACCTTGAACTTCAACGTAGGACGGGTGCCAAATATCTGCCAATTATACTGGCAGGAGATTTTAATTTAGAACCATATTCCGGAGTTTACAAATTCATTACGGAGGGAGCCTTTGAATATCAAGGAAAAGGAAGGAACCTCGAGCAGACAGAGTTTCGGTCTCTTTCGAATTCCTTAATTCCGCCTCGTCTTTTCGTTACGGACAACTGTCAACATTTGAATATTTTGAAGAAAAGATTACGCGGAGAAGGAACTGGTAAAGTAATGGTACGTTCCTCTAAAGTTTTCGATACTAGGATCCTGAAAACTTTAAGGTGGTATTTATATTTTCATTGAAATTGGCTTTTCGTTATCGTTTACAGTTAGAAAATAGCGAGAACCTCGTAATGGAAGGCAATGCATCGGACAATGCTTCGTCGATAAATAGCGATGTGAATGCGGATACGACTGATCTTCAAATAATAGAGATTGTACGTGGCTATCGTGCACTGTTCAGTTCTGGCACCCTTACACATCCGTTCCATCTCCGTAGCGTGTACAAACACGAGAAACGTCAAGGGGAACGAGAAGCTACGACTAATCAGGGAGCGTGGATTACAGTTGACTATATTTTTTACAGCAATTTAGAACCTCTCGAGAAGTATAGATTACCGACGGCGGAAGAGTGCACCGCTTTGCCTACCATACCCAATTTTGTTGTCGGAAGTGATCATTTTTGTTTAGGTGCTACGTTCAGAATACACAAAGCGAAACTCTAGAAGAGTTAATATTAACGATTTGTAACACGATAAAAGATCTGCGTAAACCTTGTATAAAAAAAATGAAAACCTGGACTAAATGTACGAATATTAGAGTTAATACAAAAGTAAAAAGAGGTATTTTGTCTTAAAACAAGCAAATGTTATTTTGATTAATTTTAAATTATTTTGTGTCTCTTTTCCTTGGTAAATATATACAATTGTTATATGTAGATTAAAGACATTAAAAAGTGTATTTTATTTTAAAACGAGTTAAGATTATTTCTTTTTCTTTGCCTTTGGCGCATATATATTGTAAACAATACTCCGAAACGGTCCGAAACAAAGTTATATAAAAATGGAGTTTACGGTACACAGTGGCAATGAAAAGAGCAAAGAAAATTAATATTGTAATACACCTTTTATACATAATTACTCTGGTAAATTCAATTAATATATTCCTCTAATATCGCCTACATATAATTAAAGTTATTATAGAAAACAGTAGAAAATATCTAGGTAGTGGATAGATAAATGCGGCCCACTCGCGCATGCGCGCAGTACTATAGCTATAGGAAACAATCTATGATCCTTACCTAACTTTACTTTCTTTTATTTATAAGGATAAGGAGTCATCTACGCGGCTACAACACCTTCCGTACATTGTACATAATGCCTTTTGTATGCACATTGTAACTGTCTTACATTAAAATATTTTTTAGGACCCGCTGGCTCCCTTATAGCTACAACACAACCAAACAGCTGCAGTCCATGAGGACACAATGCATGGTCTCAATTTTTGTGTACTTCAATTGTCCTATTTTTCATTGGGACGACTAAGGGCACCAGTTTTATGGTCGTAATAGATACATTCCTGATGCTAAAAGCAGTGGGTGCCAACCTGCCAATCCTGGCATCGCTCTAATCCCCCACTCTCTTAACCCTATGAGTCTATGGTTACAAGATGGCGAAATCGGGCTACCGTGCCGCTACCTAGAATAACTAGCAATAACTAGAAACGATGGAAAAAAGATAGGTGTAATCGATAACTTTCCTCTTGTGCAAGATAACGAATGTTTAGATTGTCTCTCTCTCGTTACTGTTTAATTCAAACTGATAACAGAAAATGATTCATCAATTTTCGGTTGTTTAAAATTACAGTCGCTCGATACCACAGTGCGTCTCCCATAGTGCTGTGAATTAACCAGATTGGTTTCTTGAATTTTGGTTCGATAAATGTGTGTTTGCGAACGACATTTTAAGAGACCACAGACAGAGTTTCATTGAACTTTCTTACGTTTTATATCACACGCAACGTATTTATGTATATTTTCTCGATCCGTAATCGTGGTTTATTTGCTCAGTAATTATAGAGTTTGAACTTGTGGCGATTTTCACGTATAATAAACCACAATTCTCAACGATGTCGAGGTTTTTGCTGCTCTTCTGCTTTGCATCGCTTTACGTTTTGGGTATGACTTATCAGACGTTTATAATATTTATATCGCTTGGAAATAATAGTTGAGGATTTCTAATGTATTGCGTTGCCAAATTTTTCTTACATATAGTGCACGTTAGAATGCGTAAAAGAGTCATTTTTTGTTGAACTCTATTTTTATGAACTGTTTTCTTGTTTTTCCTGTTTCTTGTTTATTTACAGTTAAATTATCTCTACCTAATATCACAAAAGTACTTCTTGCCATCTGTGGGTTTGGTACTAAGAAATAAGGAGTTTTGTGTAACTCTATGATCTCTACATAGGGACAAGCTTATGGTGTCATTGTTTCAATGAATAAAGACACGAAATATTGAAATAATATTCTGAGAATGAGAGTTACAAGTTCTTTATGGTAGAGCACATATATAATGGACTCTTTTATGCAATTTATTTTATCTGTGCACAATAATAATATTCGTACGACCAAAACTAACAATATATCCTCGACTATTTTTTCAAGCCAGATGTTAATCTGGTGATTATGATTATAATTCCATAATTGTTTGGATAGACCTAGAATTCCACTTGAAATAGAAATATGTGAATCAATGTATAATTTTCTTAACTCATTGTAAAATTCCCATAAAAAAAATTTACCGGTAAATGGCTTACAATGCCAACTGAACTTTCAAGGACACCTTCTGCTTATATTGCTGTCTCTCTTATTTCTGAGTTTCTTTCTCTAAATAAAACAAAGACAACAGTCTATGCAGAGATCTCCTTAAAGGTTCAGCTGGCTTGACAAGGGCATTAATTCTCCCAGTTTTTTTGGTATTACTAACACAATGTACAACTGGTTTTTCCAGCTTTGGGCATATTCCCGATGCAAACAGCTTACAGCTGGTTCTTACAGATTTGTCAGACTCGCGTAATTAAACCTTTACTGCAACATTCTGATATTATCAATTTCCATCAGAAGTAATATGTACACCCCATTAGTTTCGTTTTCATCCGTTATCGTGACGCGCGCATTCCATGAATCAATGTGTGCATTATGTAAACGATGTAGTCATTTCCTCTCGGTATTCCCGTTGCAATAAGATGAGAATTAATTCTACGAAGCCTCGAATTTTACGCTATCTTCTTCAGCTCTCTATATTGACTATACAAATTGTTTAGCGTCTCAATTGAACCTTCGACTGTTTTACTCGCTAGCGAGAAAATGTCTACGGTAATTGCGTTTATAAGCTCTAGGATCTGTGTATTGCAATTAGTTGGCAGCCTTTTTGCAAAATTCGTATTTCAGCGATTTTTCTTTTTTGAAACACTAGTAAGATCGAAGTTACTTACGAAAGAATATTAAAGTAAAACAATAATTGTAAAAGTAAAGTAAGAAAAGATATGGTTTAATTAAAAATAATACCAACAAATCTTTTTTAATTGTACTTAATGTCTGTTTTAATAGTGCATTCAGATTAATGGGTCATTTGTAACGTTATGGCGTCGTGGCTCGTCACACGCTACTTGACCCTCGGATCATAGGTTGCCAACCACTGGTCTAGACGTTGCATGTAATATCTCCCATTGCTTTTATCGTAAATGATTTCACGAAGTTGAACAAAACGCATTCTCCAAATCTATAATCCCTAATTATCGAACAAACCGTTTTTGACGGGTGCTTTGTCGAACGCGATCCCGTGTTAATGTAAAGATAAGATAACGTAACTCGTGCGGTAAATATTTTAGTTGAAGCAATCGAGCATTATATATCATCTGTACGGAAAGATTTTATCTGTATACAATGCAACAGCAACATCATACCCCCTCCCCTCGCGTTAGAACAAAGACGAAACTTGTACATTCATCTAATACGAATGTAACACAAATATTCTAATAGCAATTCTTTTTTTCTTTTGAAATAGGCGAAGGGCAAGAACACATGACCTCTGCAAATAATGACCCCCTCATTACCGCTACTGTTAAAAAAAATGGTTCTCTACCAGACTCCAAAGCAAAATCTTTGCCGAATAAAGCAGAATACTCTGCAGATCCTGCATTAATTTCCATTAGCAAAGAGGAGATTAAGACACCATCAAAAGAAGATACAGTTACAAACCATAGTTCTCAAACCACAGTTGCTTCACCGAATCCTACAACTGTTTCAACAACTGTAACCGAATCAACTGTTAAACTAAGTCCAAGTACTACGGTTGGTCCACTGGTCAACGCTACAGTGGCAACATCTCCTACTCCTGGCAAATGGATAGTCAATGAAACCAATAAGATTTGCATTGTGGTACAAATGTCCGTGCAGTTCAATGTTTCGTATGAAAATCTTAATCATACAGTAAGTAAAAATCGAGCTGAGAGACGTTATCGTTCGATAATATATGGATCGATACTAACCCGATAGCGGATGTATTTTTTCACAGACATCCTACAAGATATTCGACATGCCGATAGACAATAGAACCATAAAAGCGAATGGCAGCTGTGGTGCCCTTGAACAAGAACTAAATCTGATGTGGTCCTCCTATAACGGAACTAACGGCAGTATGTCGCTACACTTTATGAAAAAGGAGAACGACACTCGTTATGCTTTCAAATATCTGAACGTCGTCCTTCCAGCAACGAATTTTCCGAATTCAACTTTAAGTAAGTATTCATATCTGAATGTATTGGATAAAGCTTAATTGACATTTTAGTTCCGAGGCATGTTATCTTGTTATTGTATTACGTGTGTTATATTTATTACATAATTGTGTATTTTTTTTTTTTTTTTTTTTCAGACAAAACTGACACGGTAAACCTTGAACATGACGCATCCAATTTTGTAACTGAATTATCCAGTTCCTATAGATGCGTAAAACAGCAAAGGTTGAAATTCAAGCAAGAGAATGACACTAAAACTGGTGGCTACTTAACCATTTCAGGTTTACAATTTCAAGCATTCAGAACAAGTAACACAACTACTTTTGGTTTAGGTAAGTTTTAAAAAACCAAAACGTTTAGAAGAATTACTTAATATTAGAGGAGTTCGAAAAATGCGCGGAAGAATTTTATTTATGCAATCTTACTTTATATGCATTTAAATGTATTAACATTAATTATAAGAAATTTGTATTTATTTTCAGCTAAGGATTGCGCTTTGGAAACAGCTGATATTGTACCGATAGCAGTGGGATGCGTATTAGCAGGATTAGTGATTATAATTTTAATTGCATACTTGGTTGGTCGCCGAGGATGTCAATCTCGTGGCTATCTTAGCATGTAACTTCATAATTTTTTTAATTTCTGCTTCTTGAATAATTAAGTCGATAATCTGTGTTTATGTACTGCATGTTAATGCCAGAAAAGTTATTGCTTTTTTTTAAATCCTGAGAGTTGTTATACAAACGAACAACTACATTAAATCTTCCTTTCTTCCCTTAATACACAGAATTTTACATTAAGCAAAGAGCGTCAATTGTTTTCGTAGAAATTACTTTTCCTTTACTCGATTACGCGTACAGGGAATTTCATAATAATTCTACTCTGAACTCTTGGATACTCTTTTTCAATATTCAAAAGCAATATTGGTCAATATATTTTAATGGTTTCACTTTGTGATCGATATTAACGCATAAGTTTCCACTGTATAATGTAATGTTGCTCGCAAAGCGTGATAAAAAGTATTTTTAGAAAATAAAAAAAATTATAATTGGAGAGTATAAGAAGTAAGCGGACTAATGAAAACGGTAAATATGTATAATTCGCGACTCCTAATTATTTATAGTGTTTTCAAGCTATAAAATTTGTTATTTACCTCTTCAAATTTACAGAAACTAATCGATACATTACGAATAAAATAAATACATTTCACTGTGATAATAATTTAATGAAACTAAAACCACTTCAAAAGAGTATCGAATTATTTACTTCTAAAAAAAATATGATTTTTAAGAGCTCAATTTTTTCTATTAAATTATGTTCTTTATTTGTAGATCAATATATTTAATATATTTCATCGTTTGTTCGGTAGTAATGTCAATGATTCTAGTAAAAACAAGATTATATTAAACAATAGCTTCAGTTGTTAAGTATGAGTCTGTCTTAACGAATGAAAAGCTTGGTTGCTAATAAATTACTATATACATTAAAGACAAAAATATGTTAATCGTTACTATTCCTGTTTAAATTGGCAATTTTGTGTTGCTTACATATGAATATAGGTACTTTTGAAACAAATTCCTAACGGAAATATAAAATCAATCGCCTTCTTCACGGTTATTCGGTAAATTTATTAAAAAATGAACGAAACAAGGTCCGATCATCAAGATTATTTTGAAAAGAAACATATTTCCGATACGTTTCGTTTTCTAATTGGTCATTTGGTCGTTAATCAACCAGAAGATCCTATTCAATTCTTATATCAACTGATCGATGACTGTATACTGTTCAGATCGGGACTGAAAGAACCACGTTTATTTTGGATGAAAAGGTAGATAAACGTCACAGTTAAGATTCGACTCGGAACGATTCACACCTTTCTATGTTACAGACACGTCGATAGTATTTTTCAAAGTTTCGATTCCAGTAGCTCAGGGCATTTGTCGTTAGACACTTACAAAACTGCCATGCAAACTTTGGGCATACGTTCTTATAATCCTTGTCCCGTTGAATGTTTGCCAGGATTCGTGGATCAACAAACTTTCCGTAAAGAGGCGTAAGCTTAGCTCTTCTTAAAGATCTACTTTAAGTTTGTTTTTACACGATGTGATTTATACTCGAGCAAAATTTCCTTACGTACGAATCTATGTCAGGTATGCAAGAAGAGGGATCGTTATGTTTCAGGTTGTACAGTTTGGAAACTGAGCTCGCCCATATTTTTGGCAAAAATGCGTACTAGCGTAGAAGATGCGTATTAGAACGCGTAAAAAAAAACATCGTTTATCTAAAATTCTGTATCGTGCGTATTCTAATAATCACGTATTCGTCGTGTTCGTGAATTTGTTGGAAAAGCGAGGCAATTCGTCGGGGTATCGGATTCTGTCGCAACGAGGCGTAGCAAAGAGCGGCAAGGAAAAAGAAAGAAAACGCCAGCGTTGCTTGATAGTTCGCGAGAGGGAGAAAGGGAAAGGTAGAACGAGATGGCGAGGAAAGGGAGGCAACGAGAGAGAAAATCGAGGGACGAAGGGGGGCGAAGCGAAACGAGTCGACTCGAGCCAAAGTAGACTAAAGACCGTGGTAGCGAGTAGCGAGGAATAGAGAGTAGGGAGGAAAGCGAGCAACGCAACGACACGGCCCGAAATAGTTGTGCAGGAGTTGTGTAAACGGTGACTCTGTATACCTATGCTGGCACGCGGAAACGCCGATATCGTTATGCTTACTTGGATCTTGGCGTAGAAGAGCAACCACCTTTCTACGTTTCGACGCAAGCATGATTCTTCGTATATTCTCGTCTTCGTTTGTCGTACGTATGCGACCGTACAACCGCGCGACTCGAAGACGCAGTGTCGAAATGAAAGTGAGTGGTCTACTGCTACGACAGTGAAGGCGTGAGGTGATTCTCGACCGATCAAATTTTAAACGAACGAGTCTGTACGTCTGTTATCGTTTCTAATAATTAAACATGATAAATTCCTAACGAGATACCGCATCTCGTGTGACCACAGTAAAGAAAAAAATACGTTAAAAAGAGTGAAACACTGAAATCTGGACAGAGATAGACTAACTAAGGCATGAGTCGCGAAGTCCGTCCATCGATCGTAACCTTTCGACTATCGAGGAACCGACAATGCAGCAAATTTACTCTGATCGCGGGAAATGAAATCTGATTCTAGATTCAATTAGCGAACCGAGCGGTGGAGGTTCATTAAACAGAAATGCAACTTGAAGTGTGCATTTAGTAAACGCGATTCAGAATCAACGAAAAAGATGAGAACGCTTACGTTTATCGGCTGTTCGGTACTTTTGCTATCCTTACTGCTACGTATCGGCATCGTGTCATCGGCCCCTACGTACGAACACGCTGCTTTCCAAACCGCTGATCAGTGCGACTGGCTTGGAAGGTTTGTATTCTTTGTTTCTTTCTCCGCTTTATCCGATCCATTCTTTTTTTTTTCTTTTTTTACATGCATGCCCACACATTCACACCTGTACACATACACACACACACGCGCGCGCAAACTGTGTTAGTTTAGGAAAACGTGAAAAAAAAAAAAGGAAGGACGCAAATTGCTGTGGAGAAATGTATTAAAACTAGCTTAAATTCTTTTTCTGTATCTACGCAATCGGCAAATTGCAGTCTGGCGATTGTTATAGAAAGCAGGCTATACCACTCAACGTATGCACGCTGATACGGATCGATATCGGTTTATCTTTCGCCGCGGGATTTTTTTTTCCCCTCTCAACCGAGTCGTTTTGTTTTTATTTTACTTTAATCTTTGTTTACGTATCGAATCGAACGACGTGCCCGAATCCTTCGCCGGTATCTGTACGCGGTCTAGAAAATGCTTTTATAACGGAAAACGAAAACACGAAGACTTTTATTAAACGCGAAACCAGTTGCACGACTTACTAACAAAACCGGTTTTCTTCGTCCAGCACGAGCGAACTCTAGAAGGATCGTACGACTGACGTTCGATTTATCATCTCTCTCTTTTCTCGGTCACGGATTGACTGTCGTATGCTCGCGTAGGCAGGTACGTGATCGCGCGCACGCTATACGCAGAACGAGGGGGCGGCGGAGTGGGGAGGGGAAGTAGTTGCAGGCTACCCACGAAAGAACAAAGCAAAAGAGAACGATTACGTACATGTAGATGACTACGCAACTATCAAAAACGACTCCTGTTAGACCCACCAGCAATTAATAGCCGCATCAACGTTTCCTTACTTCCCAACAACTGCGTAACTTCTCGAGTGACGAATTTAAAATGGATCTTCTTTTTCTCTGATCGAAGAATCCATATAAACCAAAGCAGCCTTTCTCTGCAAATTAATTTGAACATGCAAACATTACTAAGTAATGGTAATTCTGATATGGAAGCAAACGTATCTCTCGAAAGGTTGAACACTGCCAAACTAACATTAAAAAATAAACAACCACCCCGTAGTTCGGTCGATCCGTAAATAATGTTTGTACTTTACGTTACGTTGCAGCGGAGGTGGCGGTCGAGGTGTACGACCCGTGTATCTTCGATGCTCGAGGGGAACCGTATCCTGGCGATATCCACGAGGTGCTCTACGCGTAGTTCTCTCGCCCCCCGTTCTGACCGGGTCCGTCTCGAAGATTCGCTTCGGGTTCGTCGAGGGAGGAGGGAACGACGGTAACGCTAGCACCAACGACGTTTACCGATTATCCGAGTTTCGCACGTGTACCAAGGTCTCCGGTCCGGTTAGAGTATATTTGGAAACTCGCGGAAAACTCCGGTCGGTGTATTCGCCGAGGGACGGTAAACACGAAGCCTCGCATAGATGTTTCCGCGCGAAAAAGCAGCCAGCGGCGCTGTACATCGAAGCTGAAGAACCTCCTGTGTCGGGCGAACGTCGCGATGCGAAATTACAATACGATCTGGAATTACGGTACACCGATAACAGCCACGAAGGGAGAACGCGTAGATTTAACGAGGAGGAAGAAGAGGACTGCAGGCCGTGCTCTATGGACGAATTGGCTAAAGCTTATTGTCAAAGCGACTTAGTAGCTAGAGGTACCGTGAGCGCCGTTCAAAGACAACCAAGTTTAGAAGCCGCTGAACTCGTCCTTAGGATAACGAAGACTTTGCGCCGAATCGAGGAGAACGAGGTAATCGTCTGTCCCCCTTTTCTTTTTTGATCAAACAATCAGAGCCGGATTAAGCCATGGGATTCGAAGGCTACAGCTTAGAGACGTCAGTTGGAGGGCTTCCAGATATTAAACGAAAAGTTTCATCCGTATCTGCTCGATCGGAGTACTTTCAATTATCTATTTAAAAAAGTATTCGATTAATATACTATACATACATCGAAACACTCTACTGTATACGTATATATATACTCATTATTACATGGAATTATGTACTCACAATGTAGCCTGGGGATCTGGAAAATCTTAATCCGGCGCTGGTAGTTGGACGTTTCCTTTTTCTTTTCGACGACGATAGCATCGACTATTACCATCGTGAATTAATTTACACTCCTCATCGAACAGGGCAACAACGACGTGGACGTTATCGACTCGTACAACCGACGAAACATACGTGTAAGGGTGCCAACCGCTTGCGACGCGCGACACGGACAGGGTGAGTTTGTCGTAATGGCTAAACGAAGACTCGGTGATCTTGTTCTGGTTTGCGCGCCGAGGTTGGAAACTTGGATAAAAACGGTCCGTGAACTAGAAAGCGCACCCTGCGTACTTCGAAGTTAGCACGTTCGAGTTACAACAAAATGACTGTAAATACATTGTACTTTCCTGTTCTATACTATACGAATATCGATCTCCAAACTGTGATATTGTTTTGTAAAAATTTTATCGTGACAAATATATCTTTTCAGCAAGATTCTGTAATCGTAAATCTCAATGTTACACGACTTACCCGATCGTATCGTTGTCCGGACATCCTTCGCTGTTACTTCCCTTTGTCGTTGTCCTCGTAATCTTTCGTATCTCATGCTAAACGTACCATATACGCTTCGCGATATTTTGCGAAAAATTTCACTAAAAATTAAACGTTATCATGTAAAAAAGAAACCGAATTGTAACTTTTCGTATCGTAATAATTTCGAACGCATCTTCATAACTTACACTGATTCATTCACGTATATCATAATCACATACAAGATAGGAATTACATTCGGATAAGTTTTTGCTGCTTTGTTCGCATTACACATTCTAAACATATTAATTTGACGGTCATAAACGATGCACGCGCGAACGTTTAAGACACAATACAATCGCTGAGTAAACATAATTTAGAATTTTGTATACGTTTGAAACGAACAAATACACTCGAATTGTTTTATAAGGCGATGTTTCGCAATGTTTTGGCGAGCCTACTTTGATAAGAACCGGTACCGCTGTTCCGATAAACATACTGGCCGTATAATCACCGATGCCATCGACGAACAGACAACGTCGCGTGTTTAATCTCTTCGAAACGCATACCCTCGTGGATCTCTTCCGCGCATCGAGCTCTTCGGTGTAATATAAACCGTTGAATGTACGTTATCTCCTAAGGAATGCGATAACGCGACGCATGGTCCCCAAGTTTATACTTAATGACTGATGTCTGTTTGACTGTACTTGCTCTTTTATTTTGTGATTATAAAACTGTTTCGCTGTAAACAGAAAATTTGGCAAGAACTCGCTGCGTTCGAGACGAAGAGACGCGTAGAAGCTTTTCTTTCTTTTTTTACCGATCTTACCTCGTTCGTTGCAATTTATAAATGTAATGCGAGTACATTCAAGTCAATGACGTAACGACAACGTTACTAATTATAATATACCTACTGTTCCACGACTATCGTATCGTCGTGTAAGGATAATTAGGACACAACGGTAACACAAAATCGTCCATATTCGGCAAAACGACCAGCTTCTCGAATTCTCTTAGCAACTTAGTCTCTATCCATTTGGTTACGGAAACAAAGTTAACCTTTCTTTCGCCAACCGCGGGTTTCACGGTGAGAGTTACTTTCGGCACGGGTTTGAAACCGTACCATAAACGATCGGACGGTGCCGGTGGAATGTTTAAGGAAAGACAACCTTCTATGCTGGAGATGGTAACCATTAATCGTATCTCCATATTCGAGACACCTTCCATGGCTTTTCGAACATAGGAGAGCTCGGTTGCCTAGTTTCGTTAGAGAAATATGAAAAAGGAAACATAAATCTGTTACTTTATCGTACTACCGAAACAACAAATACAAAACAAAGTATACTTACGTGTTGGAAAAATTTATTCGCAGCTATCCTGTCAACCATACTGAGAAACTTTTTTCCAGACGATTGCGCCGGCCTTCAAAGAAATATCAATAAATTAATTAAACGTTAACGATGCCAAATGATTATGTAACAAATCATTGCCACAGCTTACGTTGTTTCTTTAGCGGTGTTGTCCAGTTGAATAGCATTACTATCATCGTCCTCCGTAGATGTTTCTGGAGTATCTTCGATATCACTGTCAAAAATCGGTGATCTGGTCACAGAGTCGTGTTTCTCCGTAGGAATGATAACGTCGCCGCCAGTGGTAGTAGCAGGAACCGATCCCGATCTCTTCAATTTCATCAGATTCAGCTTTGTCTCAACGGTCATAGTTAACGATCCTTTGTACATTACATCCAAGTCAAACCAGAGACCTCTTTCGTTGGTTACCGGTTTCGTTACGTTACGAATTATAGGCGCTCCTTGACCTATCGCTACCTCCGAAACTAAAAGGCACTCCATGAAATATGGTAGTTTTATACTAGATAATTTCCGTTGTATTTTGTCCTGTATAAGATTTATAGTTTCTGGACATCTGTGCACGTCGAATAGTACACGAGCTATTAAACAATTGATCCAAAGCGTATTGTCGGTATACAGAGAAAACGTGTCTTCCGTCGTCGATGGGCCAGCGTCCAGGTATTTCGCCATGTAAGCATTATAGGTAAGCTCGGTTAAGCTTTCGAACGAGTTGTTAACTGAAACAAAAGTTTTCGATTCCGCGACAACGGTTCGCTGTGACGTTGAAGTTGTACTACACGTGGACGATGGATCGGTTGCAAACAGTAACGTATCTTGCTTTTTAACGCATCGAGACGCGGCCGAAACCAAACGCCTGTACCAGTCTTCTTTTTCACGATCAGCTCTGGCGAAAATGAAGATTTTTAACTCGTCCCTCTGCTCTTCGTTGTTCAAACGCTTTTTTAAGGTACTTTTTCTTCGTCTTTTAAACTGTGTTACTTCGTCCAGCGTCTCCCACTTTTCCTCCTTCGCTTCTCGTTGCCGCATCTCCGCCTTTTCGTCCGCAGCACCGCTGTTATCGTCTTCGTTACCCTTTCCGTCGTTGTAGTCAACGTCCACCTCTTCCTCTTCCTCCTCGTCATTGTATATATAATAGTAGTCATAGTCGTCGTTGTCAAACTCGTCGTCCTCGTCCTCGTCCTCTTCCTCCTCCTCCTCTTCCTCTTCCCCTTCCTCCTCGTGATCGTGTTTCTTGCAGTCCTCTTTCCTCTCTCCTTTTATTTCATTCTCCTTTCCTACGTTCGATCTGATTCCGACTTTCATCTCGATTGGTTCCGTTCGTCGTTTCTTCCCTTTTTTGTCAACGTAACGATGGTTACTACGACCTTTCTTTCCGTTCCTTCTTACCTTGGCATCCCTTTCTTTCTCGTCACCCTTCTCTTCCTCTGCACACCATCCCTCGGCCTCCCAGTTTTCAAACAACTCCGCATATTCGTTGTTATCGATGTCATCATTGTTGAAATCGTTATTGTAATTTTCACCGTTGTCGTCGTCTTCAGCAGTGTCCGCCTCTTCCTCTTCTTGCTCTCCATCTCGTCCTACTACCGACTCCTCATCCTCTACGGTGGAGAGCCGAGTCTCGTTAGCTGTACATTTCTTATTAGATCCAGTCTTCGTTGGTTCGTTCTCCTTCTTCGAATTTTCGTCGTTAACCGAACCTTTCAAATTTACACTACAAACTAAAGCTCCTTTCCTAAGAGTTATGCAAATTGGATACTTTTTACTCCATCGTCTTTTTCTAGTGAGTCCAGACGGAAGAAGATCTATCTTTGCTCCATTCAAATTGTACACTCTCCTTTTAACGAATTTCAATTTGTGTTTCGATTCGTCCCAGACGGCCTTCTTTGGTACTTTCATTCTAGTCTCCATTATCCGCAAAATGTTTCCTTGTAATCTGAAAAAAACGGACTTTGTGCGTGCCACGTGATAATTATTGGGTTCGTAACTGTAGGGAAGTTCGTTCACCCAACCTTGAAACCTCTCAACGACGGCATGTTCCTCTACTGCCGGAATCTCTAGCACGGGTATTATCGTTGGTCTATAGACTAATTTTTCGTCGGGTAAAGTCGTCAAAATTTGTTTAAGCTTAGTTACAGTGTCGTAAAATGTAATCGTTGTAAAAATACCTACTACGAGTCCTAGCAAATAGTCTGGCAACGGAGTAACATAAGAAATGCAAAAAACAGCGACGAGAACAGCAACCGATCTATACGTTACTTGATAGATTAATTGTTTTATCAAATGCGAAAAAATTGTTTTAACATTGATTCGCTTTGGAAGTACAGACTGATGTATATGGGACTGTTTTTGGACGTTAGCGTAATCGTTGCTTTCAGGAGACTTTGTTATCGGCGAATCGCTTTTAGAACAAGAAACGATATCATCGCCGATATCTTGAGAAAATTCAGAGGCTTCTATGCCGCTCTCTATGGACTCGTCTTGCAAAATTTTGTCCTTCAAACCTGTTTTTACTCCAGAAAAACCTACGTATCTACCTGGAGTGGCTTTACCTAAGGCGATAGCCGCAGCCGATTCGCTTATCTGTTTATCTCCGACTTTTTCTTCGCACGGAGTATTGTTTCCTTGATCTTCCGATTCGCTAATACTCGAACTTTCGGCTCGAGAACGACAGGGTTTCTTCTTGTCGTTCTTTATCTCAGACAGCTTCTCTTCGAACGTTCTAGTTATTTTTCCTTTAATTTCTGAAAATACCTTCCATGGATCCAGAGATGGCGGGGTACCTTCGGGTATAGCATTCTCTGCGACAACATATTGACTGTCCGAGTTGCTTTCAGAAGTGTTAAAGTCATTCGTGGACTTTGTTTTAACAGACTTTGATGGGGAAGAAGATACATTCAACGAAACCCTTTCGAATTCAGGAGTTAGTCTTTGCTCTTCGTCCGTGCTGGGATATATTTCTTCCAGTTCGTCGTCGCTAGCATGGTAATGAATTGCAGGAACGGAGGTCGTAATTGGTTTACCTTACAGAAGAAAACAAAATAAATCGAGGATCCTTTGTCACCGACAGCTATAACTAATTATCGAATTATGGAAAAAGTACGCGCGATTATCGAATTTCCTTTGTGTCTCTAAGTTCTCTCACCTTTTATCATGGCCAATGTCACTTTCTTCGGACTATGCTTGCTGTTCATGATTGCGAAATGTTTGTTTCAATAATCCATTAGTGTGCAAATATTCTCGCGATGCACATATGGACGAACCTCGACCCTGTGGTTTGCTGTTGTAACCAACGGATGGAAACGCATAGTTTCGTGTCGAAGTTGCCTCAAATCGTTCCAATCAACAACGATCGCGTAAACATTTTCGACTTTAATCGCAACGTCTAATCTGCGTATCTTTTCATGCGCGTTCGCATGACTATGACTACGTTTACACGAATTCGAACTTCGACTTAACCGAGGACACGCACACGGTCTCGTTTATGCACAACATCGATGTTTAAGTTCGTAGTTATCGACGTTAGGTACTCGTATTTACGTCAAATTCGTAATATCGATGTATTCTATTACTCATTCATTAGGAAGATGGAAACGACGTAAACAATAAGTCACGTGATCGAAATTCTAGTGTCTATTGGTTCACTGGATGCTTAACGACGTAATATATGTACATATTCGATGAATATACATGTTCTTCGAATATTTTAAAGAGTCACAAAATGAAACAGAAACACTTTGACTGACTCGTTGTTCGTAAGCAAACTGATATGAAGTTTGTTAGGTTATATATGTGTGCACTGCCTTAACATTCAAACTTCTGTATGGACAAACGTTACTCCATTGTTATCGATGTTTTCACTGTTTTTGACATTGACATGTATTTTGCGCGGAAAAAGAAGTGAACGATTGTAAACGTATTGTAAAATGTATTTTTTAAATTAATGTTTTCGCACGAATATAAGTAAACAAGAAATTTGAAAGGAAATCGTGAAAGAAAGGTAGAACGTGGCAAAGACACCAGTGTAATATCGTTACATGTAATATGGCGTTTACCGATTGGAATGACGAGAGAAATTTTCTACAAAATTGATTTTCATTTTTTATAGATGGGCAGCATGCGATGTTTATCGCGCGCGAACACACGTGAGCCACGTGTCTGTGACGTATCGTTGCTATCGTTGTCCTTTGGATGCATGCGCGACATCGTTCAGACACCTACTGTGCGAACAAAACATTAAACATTTTTTTCAAATTTTTCATCAGCCAAGATGAATGATACGGTTTACTTCTAAAAGTTTCGAGAGCAAACCGTACAGAAAATAATCGAACTTTACTCTCATCGTTAATGTGTACCATGTGACGTTTTCTTTCACGACGATTGTTTGTTGAAACAACAATTACAGGACAGGTTTGTGTTGTCTTTTGAGATAAGTATCGCTTAAGAGTCGTATACTGTTATTCACCATGTCAGTCAATTGCATGGAAATAAAGAAATAAGGAAGAGATTTGAGAAATATGCTTCCTACATGTAACACTTTCGGTACGATGAGAAGTATCGAAGACTGATAAGGATTGCAAAAGTGCTCGGATACAAGATGAAGAATCGAGCTTGGTGGAAAAAAGAAAACGGGATTAGAAAATTTTTCTGTTGTATAGACATAATTCTTCCTTTGGAAGAAGTAGAATTCTTCGTTTGTTAATGACGAGACAGCTTGTAACGCCATGCAACTTAAACTATGCACGCCAGTTCTGTTGGTTATAGGGACACTCTTTGGTGTCTTTGATCCAACAGAACAATCAGAGCGATCAAAGCATCCAAATCCCTTTGAACGAGAGGTACGTAACTCTCTTTATCTAGTTTACATTATCAGAAACTTCCTCTGTTAAATGACAAACATTGTACAAGCAGAGACGAAGTACGGAATTGATGCCTGAAGAAGATAATCCGCTCTTGATGTTTTCCACGCTCGATGGTTTTCTCGTTGGTATCGAACAACGCTCTGGAAACGTGCTTTGGCGGCAAAGCAATGGTACTGTCCATAAATACGATCCTAAAAGTAAAAAAAATATTATAGATTAGTATGTAACTTTTAATCATCATGTTCCAGAGCCAATTGTCAAAGTACCGGTTGATCTCTCGCGAGCTTCCATGTACGTCCGCCCAGATTTCTTTCGTCGAGAAATATTTTTGCGGTTTCTGTAATATTCGTGACCTTTTTCAGGCCAGTGTTTTTGCCAGATCCAAAAGATGGTTCTTTGTACGTATTCGGAACGGAAACCGAAGCTCTGAAGAAACTACCGTTTACTATTCCCGAGCTCGTGGCGAATAGCCCTTGTCGCAGCAGCGACGGTATACTGTACACTGGAAGAAAGATCGACACTTGGTTTAGCGTTGATCCTAACACAGGGCAAAGGGAGCAACTTTTAGGTTTCGACAAAGTTAAAAATACATGTCCCGTGGAGATGCAGAACGCTGTTTTTGTTGGTCGTACCGAATACAATATCATTATGGTAGATAGCAAACAAAAGAACAGAAAATGGAACGTTACGTTTTATGATTACTCCGCTGCTAAAATGGAACCAGAAGGAATAGAAAATTACGGTCTGTTACCTGATTTACCGTTACTAGTTGCCGCTACGTGAATTAAGAATCTCGACTGTTTCGTTGTTTCTTTGCAGATTTAGTTCATTTTACAACGAGTTCGACTGGACGCATTGTTACCATAGACAGGAGATTGGGAATCGTTCTATGGGAGCTCGATGTAAAAAGTCCGGTAATCGCGGTGTATATCGTAAGGGACGAAGGTTTGCTCACCGTTCCCTTTACAAGCGTTGCGGATGAAACGTTGGATCTTCTATTGAAACGTTTCGCGAACAAACCAAGCGACATTCAATTATTGTGAGACTATTTTTCAATTCGATCTGTTCCATTTATACATCGAGCTGTATAACAAAGAAATTTTTCTATTTTCGTTGTTATTTCGCAGTCCAACGTTATATATTGGTCAACATAGACACGGACTTTACGCTCTGCCGTCTCTCGTTGATTCGACGACGGCTACGATATCGAGTAATAACATTGGACAACTGTTGCTGGAAGGTCCATTAGCAATTCCACAGTTAAACAAAAATGACAACAGCGTTCCCCTTCCCTTCAATGAACGCGCATACGTCGACGGTAACACCGTTGCTCAGACGGAATACCAAACAGTTATCACATTAGGTAACTATACCGGCCAGTCAACTAGAACAACGATTATATAGAAATATCGCTTATTAATCGATCCTTGCCAATCTTATTAACGGGTTAGGCCATTACGAAGTACCAGGCGAGTACAAACTTCAAGACCAACAACCCCTTCAGATTACTGGTCGGTCTGATCCTGTAACCGAAACGTTATCACCCTTACGATACCTGAATTCGACGAAAGAACCACTGTCACTCGACTTGACGCAAACCGACAGCGAATCTAGCGACGGTGGAAACAGTAGCGTGTCTTTACGCGAGCTCATACGGAACACTTACACCGCGAGCAAGAGCTGGCTTAATCAGCAAGAAAACAAAGGGCTGAAGTTAGCACTGATCGCATTGATGGGGTGCATCGCAACGATGTTTTGGTATTTGAACGCGCAGTTCAAGGAGTTCCAACAGCTTTCGCAGGTATAGTTGTTGTTACGTTATCGTCGTCAGATTCCATGATGGATCTATTATTTGCAGGGATCCCGCGAAAGTAGCCGTACTGATGATTACTATGGAATGCGATCGAACGTGCTCGCGTTACCGGAAGACATGGGCGAAGGGGTCGTGAAAGTTGGAAAGATAAGTTTCGATACAGGACAAGTCTTAGGCAAGGGATGCGAGGGAACCTTTGTATACAGGTAAGGGGATGATTGTTTACCGATGTGGTTCGCGCGTGGAGTTCACAGTCTGTTTACGAAACTTGATACGCGTGTTTCCAGAGGTGAATTCGACGGACGCTCTGTAGCGGTGAAACGTTTGCTGCCCGATTGTTTTACATTTGCCGATCGAGAGGTAGCGTTACTCAGAGAATCGGATGCGCATGCAAATGTAGTGCGATACTTCTGCACAGAGCAAGATAGAATGTTTAGGTACATCGCGTTGGAGCTAGCCGAAGCGACCTTGCAGGATTACGTTGTGGGACGATACGATAGAGAAAAAATATCCGTGAAGAGCATTCTACGACAAGCCACGTCGGGACTAGCTCATCTACATTTCCTTGATATCGGTAAGATCTTTGTTTCGTGGCTTTATCGCAAACTCTGACGACAGTTTGCAGTTATCGGGTTCCGATTATCATCTGATGTTTCGATACACAGTTCACAGAGACATTAAACCACATAACGTATTGTTATCGGCTCCGGGACCACGCGGAGAAGTTAGAGCCATGATATCTGATTTTGGGCTGTGTAAGAAGCTTCAATTAGGCCGTGTATCCTTCTCGCGTAGATCCGGGATAACGGGAACCGATGGTTGGATAGCGCCAGAGATGCTAAATGGGAACAGGACAACTTGCGCCGTGGATATTTTTTCTCTCGGTTGCGTTTTCTACTACGTCCTTTCCGATGGAAAACACCCATTCGGAGATCCGTTACGGCGACAGGCTAATATTCTGTGTAAGAGATTCGATGTTAAGACACCGTACTTATACTTTCACTTATATTTTCCTTATCGACAGCGTTAAAGACGTCAATGCGAGTATAATTTCTCTCTCTCTCTCTCTCTCTCTCTCTCTCTCTCTCTCTCTCTCTTTCTCTCTCTCTTCGATTTCACTTGATCCTGCAACACTCGATAGCGGATGTATTTCGTTGTATTGCAGGCGGTGAGGCCGATTTAACAGCCCTTCACGAAGGAATGTCCCAAAGTAACAGGGAGCTCGCGCTAATACTCATAAAGGCGATGATCGCCAGCGACCCGTCCGAAAGGCCACCTGTAATGGCTGTTCACGATCATCCCATATTCTGGGAATCTTCCCGAATACTTGGATTTTTTCAGGTAATCCCATTACACTTCGTTGGTTCTTTTTTTTCACGCTCTTCTACGCGAAAACTATGCTCGTTTTAGGACGTGAGTGATCGAGTGGAGAAAGATCAGAACGATAGCCCGGCGCTGATTGCATTGGAAACCGACAACGACCGGGTTGTACGAGGAGACTGGAGATTACTCATCGACGTAGAAGTCGCAACGGATCTTCGAAAATATAGAAGTTACCGCGGAGAAAGTGTCAGAGATCTCCTAAGAGCGTTACGAAATAAGGTACCGGACATCTAAGTAACAATAATAGTCGCGTCGAGTATTCGTTAACGATTTTATTGGTTTGTTCCTTTAGAAACATCACTACAGGGAGTTGAGCCCAGAGGCTCAAGAAAACCTTGGAGGTATTCCCGACAAGTTTACGGACTACTGGCTCTCGAGATTTCCCTGTTTGTTATCACACGTTTGGAGCGCGATGCAAGCTTTTCGCCACGAGCCAACTTTGAGAGACTATTATCATACCGATTACAAGTTCGCGAATAACATCTGCGAGACGGAGACCGCGAGAATGAGAAACACACACTCGACAAACTATACGTTACCATCGGTTTCTTGGAGAGTACGAGATAACGTTGACTGGAGCCCGAATAAATCTAGATACCGCGGTCAACGACGGAAGCAAGAGAAAAAGAAAATCGAGGTACCGCTCGCGTGGACCTTATCGTCGAGTTAGGGGAGATTATTGGCTTTTATCGATGAAGTCTGTAATGGTAAAGAGAGTCTATACGCGTTTGCGTATCGACTGTTGTACAAAGGGTATCGATTACGGTGCGCGTAAAGAATATTTGTATATACTACCGTACATCACGAACGTCCGTAAAGTGTCGTTATTAATACAAATACAAGTACGATTAACAAACATTGAACGAACGTTCATCGAACGATTCGACCTAATCCGATCTGATCTTTTGTATTACGTTACAATAAACAAATAGAAACTAAGAAAATGAACTTTCTTTTATTTAGATTTTCACATACGAAAGATGTTGCGTTTATGCTCCTGTAAGCGTACGTATGCCTGTATACACGTACGTGCGCGCGCAAACTAAATACAAGACTGTTACTTCCGTTTCTTTCGGTGACGACACGCTTGCACGAATGGAAAACTAAGTCGTGCAAATATTTCAGGTACACTGAATATCTTCGTCGCGAGAGCACGTCGATATGTAACGTCAGTCGAATATGTCTTTCATTCTCGCTCGATAAACGTGCCCGTCGAAGCGTGCAAGGCTATTCATCTGTACATATATACATAATTCTTCGGTGTATTATGTCGTTCCTTTTCGTTGCACATTGTTACTTCCTTCTATTCGATGAAGTACAAAAAAGAAAAAAAAAATAGAAAAAGAAAAACTTGGACTAGACGGAAAAATACCCGATAACAACGAAGAATTTAAATACGTTGCGACAATTATGCTAATAGTAAAGTTATTTTGCAACAGTTAATTGAACAGCTGTTCGAACAATTTCTTGTGCACTACGTGCGTACCGTAGAATCACGTTGCAAAAAGTTATCAGCTGCGTCATAGGACCTCGAGGTAGATTATTCATCGAATAACGAACTGTTCCTCACTCAGGATTAAGAACGAACTTTCTCAACATTTTGCTTCGTTTCGTTTTTACTTTTCATTTTCCTCTCTTCCCTGTCTCGTCTGACGAAGTCGGGATTGTTCCAGTACTGCACCTCTCCACTCGCGTAAAGTACGAAAACGACGTTGGTGACAACGAAGACAGCGAAAACGATCCAGAACACGAGCCTCCATTCGGAGAGGCCCTCGTTCGGAGTCAATACTCCTACGATGTAGGGTGTCACGATACCGCTGAACGCGCCTATGCCGTTCACAACCGCCATCAGGGTACCAGAGTAATTCGGACTGAGGTCGAGAGCGTTCACCTTCATCCCTGGATAGAACGTACCTGAAAGAAGAAATCGCGAGGGAAATTAGAGCAGAGGTCAGATAGAGAACTTAGAAGGCTGGTACGTTAACGTTTAAACTTATATTGGATGATTGCCTGAGTTCGTGCCCGGTTTAAAAATGATGTTCAATGTGTTAAATTTCAAAGAATACGATTTTATTAATGTTGACATATGTAGAATTGCCTCTCTTGTGCATGTTACTTTCGAAGCTTCGCGCCTGCTGTAATAGACAGTTGAAGGCGGTGGGTTCTTCTTCCCTTCCTTTGTTTTTTCTAGTTTGTATTCTCAACTACAACTATACACGTATAATTAATCCTCTGCATCCGCCATTTCACTCGACCTTACTCACCCACTTCCTAACAGGAATCTAACAATTAATCAATTATGTAGTCGCCGTTCTTTTCTACAATGTAATTTTGATACTAATAAGCTATACAATGACAATTGGGCACGAACTTCTGCAATCATCCAATAAATATACAGTCACGGTATGTATCTCTATGTCTAATATAAATGAACTCGACGATTATAAATGAACCGTCTCCCTTTGCAGACGGTTTACCTACCCATTAACGTCGTGCCAAGGGTGAACATAACGACGACGATGGTGCGGTCGCACCCGGCGTAGGATGCGCCGATAATGAACACACCCGGACCAAGGGAAGCGATCGTGGTGCCCAGTTTTCGCACGTTGGTGCGCGACATCATGCCGCTGGTGATCATCCAGTCGGCTAGGCACGACGTGATCACGCTGCAAAGCCACATCGTTAAGTAGGGTAACGAGGAGAGCAGCCCGTTGCTCTTGATCGGATAGTTGAGTACGTTGCTCATGTATTTGGGAAGATCGTTGACCAGGGTGAAGAATCCCCAATCGTGACCGATCTGCGCGGTAATCAGAGCGTAAACCGGCACCGAGGTCAGAATGTGTCGCCACGGTACCGAGGGCGGTTTCTTGTGCGTGTGGGCTTGCATCCTCTCGCTCAGGAAGTTCTTCTCCCTCTCGGAGATGTACGGATGCGTGTCCGGGTTGTTGTAGCACGTTAGACACCATATCACGAACCAAACGAGGCCTACGCTGCCAAATACGTAGAATACAGCCGGCCAGCCTATCGCCGAGTAGTGAAGGATGAGGCCCGACAACGAGTTCGCGAACACCGTGCCGAGTTGGGCACCCGCGAATACCAACGAGCCGATCTTGGACCTTTCCTCCGGCGGCGTCCATTGAGCGAGCATCGCGTTCAACGCCGGGAACGTCGTGCCCTCGCACAAGCCCATCAACACGCGCACAGCGATCAGACCTGTCGCTTCGCCGTAATCGACCACCACCGGCGTGATAAGCGTGAACACCGCGGTCGCCAGAATCCCCAGACCGAGGGAGTGTTTACCGCCGAATCTCTCCGACAGCATTCCGCCCGGCAAGTGAGTTACCACGTAGCCCCAGTAGAAGGACGATAGAATTGCACCCTGGATGGTAAACGGTATCGTTAACATTGTTTTTGTTGCAGGTAGGGGAGACCGCGTTAAGGGAATCGCAGTACGAATTTACGTCCGCTGTTACCTGGGTGATTCCATCCCAATCGTATCGCTTCCCGTTCACGGATGTCCTAGTCAGGTTCGTAACGGCGAAAACGTCCGGCTCGTACTCGCAAACGTCTTCGGTGTGGTTCTCGCTCGTCGACGGATAGACCATCTCGGTGATGGTGATGGACAGGCAGACCCTCATCGCGTACGCGTTGAACAACGCCAAAAATCCCATCACCGCGAACACCCATCGTTGCGGTATTCGGCCACCTGTGCGCCAACGATATAGTTTATTGTTAATTGCATCGTTATACAGGAACCAGCGTGTCGCCGGCGCAAAGAAGAAAGCCCGAGGTCAACGGCGCGGAAGGAATGACGATTAGCGGAGCCTTTCCCTATTGGCAGCCGTCTAACGAGCCGTGTAAACCTATCTAGGTAAAGGTCAGATTCCTTGCACGTAACAGTGTGACTTGGGTGCAACGCAATTTTGATTTCGGCTCGTGTGCGCCGTGGAAGGCGAACGAGAAACGTTGAACCAAGGCGAGGCGAAGGCGAGGGAGAGAAAATTTCGGTTAACGAAAAAATGTATCCTTGGCGATCGAACAAGGTCGCGATTCGTGACGATGGTTTCGATTAGTTGACGCGAAACGGAGCCCTGAACCGAGCGGACGTTTCGTAAACGATCGTTACGACTTCCGGTCGGTGATTGGGTTGGTGCCGGGAGTCGCGGTGGTTCTCTTCGTGTAAAGAATTCGTTGGATTAAGTAAAATGTTACGCGGGGTGGAGCGATAACTCGTCCCACCTTAAATGTCAATCAATCTATCAATTGCTTCGTCGCAAACATGGTTTTCAACGAAGACATCCAAGGTTTTCCGTCTTCGAACTTTAATTTCAGGCTTTGTATAAACGGCCATGTATAGGTCGATGAATTTGACTAAACAAATGCTGTCTTATTGCTGACAGCACTAGACTGCGGATCTTGATGCATTTATAGGAAATTTGAATGCGCAAGAAACTACAAAATGCGCACAGTATGCAAGAATATAAAAAAGATTGAAAGTAAAGTTCACGTTAT
>NC_071983.1:2451142-2474679 GCF_026283585.1 Hylaeus volcanicus | reverse complement strand
GGTTTGGTTTGGTTTGGTTTGGTTTGGTTTGGTTTGGTTTGGTTTGGGTTTGTTTGGGTTTGTTTGGGTTTGTTTGATACTCCTGAAAGAGGTCGGTCATGGGTGAAAACGAAAGAATTACGAATAGACAAGTTATAGGACTTTGCAGCCTTGTAAATAAATGTCGCTCGCTCGCTTTATTACTTCTGGTCGTAGTCCAGAGGGTAGACTTCGATGACTCATTCCGCGTAAACTAGATTTCCAAGAATCGTGTGATGTAGTATTTACAGCGTTCGCCGTTATTTAGTATCGAAGCGACAGAAACTAGGGCGCGCGAGTCGGTTTCGCTGGAACGTTGTAAAAAGTACGGCGTTGAGTCAGGTGTTTGAGTACCTTTGCACCTTGTCCCCGATGCTAGATTTCTTTTTCGTATCGATAGGAAAACTGTTAACGTCAGTTCTATTTAACCAAATTTTTCCTCGCGACTAATGTAACAAATTTTCCGCTTAATCGGCCGAGCCAGTTTTCTTCGGCGAAACGAACAGACGGCGCCATTCATGCTAGGAAATCTCGCGAAAGCTAGCCCCGGCTTTACGATAATCAACCATGAATGGATTCATCTATGGATGATAAACGTTGTATCCTAACGTGTCGGTTACAAATTACCGGATTGTAACGTAATGCGATTAAGGTTGGTACGCGCGTTTCTTATCGGCTCGAGCGATCAGAAAACACGACGGTAATTATTCATGCCGAGTGATTCACTGGAATGGTATATCCTAGAATTGAAATCAGCAGTCTCTATTGTCGTTGCGTCAGATAATAGCTTTTCCGCTTAGAAAATGCGATTTAGAGTTCGGCATTTAGAACGCTCGGCGAAACTTGGTCGAGTTGAACATTCCAACTAATCGAAATTTGATGTTTTTAACGGTGTTTATCTCGTGTCACATTTTTATCAATTTTTCCAGATTTCTTAGACCGCTGTTATTCGTTCGTAGCCATCGTAAATTTCGCAAAGACGTAGCTACCGTTAAAAAAAAATTGCGAATTTATAATCTCGAACGGTCTCGTTGGTTCGCGCTCGCTTTCCTACTCGATCGGCGAGGCGCATAAGCAAGAAGTGCCAACGATAGGATAAACATACGTGTGTAATACACCTTGCTGGTAATCTGTAACTCGATACTGCTGGTATTACTGATCCCGTTACATGGTATTGCTGCCGTCGAAGCTAACCCGTGCTAGTCACTCAGCATTTAAACGCGTAGATGTTGCGTGTGCCGCCTGGTGCACCGATGCCGACGAGGCTATAAATTACTAACAGCCAAGCTGCTCGAAAAACCTGTTCGGGTCAAGTACGCGAGCATGGAATCGATAGTGTCTACTTTGTTTTTTTACGAATTTCTTTTTCGTTCGATATACCGGGTCTTCTAAACGTTATCGAGTCGTAGAACGAGGCGCAAAGTTACATTAAAAAATAAAACGAATCGTTAACGTGAGAATGCCGTTAGCGTTGCTGGCTAAAATGCCACAATCGTCACACCTGAGGAACCAGCTGACTCACTCGGCATTTAAATCCATAAAAAAACAAAAAAAAAGGACACGCCAGGTGCACCGCGCCGTCATCGCGACACCATTGGTCACCGCCTCTCTCTCTTTACATGCATATAATATATTTACATATTTTCGAACATTCTCGTGCGTGCTAAAACGTCGAGTAAATGGAACGCAGTACGAGAAACAGCGTCGCACGAGTAACCGGTCGATTGTTTCAAGTATACAACTCATTTTTATTTTCGAACGATCGATAGTATCGATCCACCTTTTTTTCCTCGTTTTTAAGCTTCGCTTGTCCTCGTTGTCAAACGTATACAATCGCGTGAAAATTTCAAGGATAAATCGTGTGCACGCAGTAATTAGATTTTGTCACTGGTAGCGTTTGCTTTTCACCCTTCTTTTCCGTCGTTATTTTCGTTTTCACTCTCTTCTTCTATCATCTCTGATCAATGATTGTTTTCGTAGAACTAGTTTTCTTTTTCTTCATTTCGAACGCGTTCATGTAAACCAGGTCTTCAGAGTACATGAACGAGTTACGGTTGTGCATTATTTAGCCGGGTGCCGTAGAATTGGAAAAACCCCGTATTTAATTTCAGATGACGCAACAACCGAGCCTAGCTCGAATAATATGTTTGCGCATATTTGCCTCCTTATCGCCGAGTTGCTTGCCGCGCATACAAGGGGTGCGCCGCGTGTATTCTGCGCTCGCATCAACGTACACGGTCCTGGAACTTTGACGAATTTAGCATATTTGTCGCGTACCTAGACGTTCGCGCGTGTACATCGACCGCGAGTCGAGAAAAATCGTAGTTCCCGCGACTGTTCGAGGTATCGAGTAGCCAACTGTACATAAGCCTTAAATCATGCGCGACACATGACGCAGATTCGAGTCTCGCGACCCGACACGTCCGGGCGTATCTTCGCAGTTTATATCGCAGTAGAAATAAAGTCGACGAACGAATGCGGGGGCAGCGCGTTCTTAAAATAGCATCGAGACTTCTGGAGTCGCGATTGTACGTGTATCTCGCGAGCTCGACAACAAAGACGACCTATCGCGAAGAAAGCCGACGAGGAAGACGAAGGAAGACAGCGAGAGTTTAGTTGAGTGTTATGGGCCCATATCGGATGGGACTGACTCTGCCGAGACTAAGTCAGGAGACTTTCCTCGGTCGATGTTTAGGCGTTAAACCACTGCCAGGGGTCACGCATGTAGATGTTGTTATGCGGCGGAGCTTGGAAAAACCCCCTCGTCACCTTTGCAGGATCATTTGAGAGGAAGCGAAGGAAGACGGAACGAAATAAAAAGGAAGAAAGAACGAAATAAAAAGGAGAAACCGCGGTCACTGTGTGGAGGTTCGAGGAGGTCGATTAGGGACCGCCTAATCGACGATCCTCTACTACGTACGTATGCGATCCATATTCGTCATTCCCCTTTTCTCCGGCGAGATGCTCCCGCAATGTGGGCTAATTCGAGTCGGTTTCCTTCACGGATGACGCTCGTTTCGGGAATGTCGGGGTCGTTTAACCTTTGACTCGCTGGGTACACCCGGAATCTCGTGGAAAGCATTCGAAGGATTTTGAGCATCGCGGGGACCTCCGGAGCTCGGTTAATTCGTCGATCTCATCCGACCGTTTACTCGTGGCCGCAACCTCTGCTCGAGGATATTTTCTTCTGATATTTATATCGGAGCGATATTTAATTCCAAAAATGGAACGTAATCGGTATAACGATAATTAGAAAAGAAACGAAAAAGAAGCTGTGTTTGAACGCAGTCGAACGCGGCGAGAATAGTTTAGCGTCCGAGGGAAGCATGACAAAGTGCATTCAACTGCGCGCAGAAATTCCACAGTGGCCAGATCACGCCACGGATCTCTCAGGGCAATCTATTTCTATGTATGTATCGCGGAGCAAACCGCGCATAAGTTACTCTAATGGAATTACATAACTCGAGACTGCTAGGGAAATTGATCGGTACCGCTAGCGCAGCCGCTATAATCGGACCCCGCCCATAATTAAATTACCCTTTAATTGGATTACAATGCCAGCCATACACGGGCCCCGTTTTACGCGCGTACTACCGTCGACAGGGGCTCCCCGATATTTCTCGAATCAGCCCTGTTCGTTAATGCAACCTTCGCATCTGTTCGCTCCTCCTCCACTGTCGACATAAATCCTCCTTCTGTTTCTCCAAACCTTCTTTCCCCGTGATTTACGCGTTCCTCGTTATCTCGTACTTTCGTTACTCTTACAAGGAAAGTCAAACCATCGATCTACTGTAATTGAACAATTCTAACGTTATTAATAACGCGTGTTATTTCTTTAACGTTCCGTCTACATGGCAAGTTTCACAAAACTTGAAGATACTCGAGCGAGCGACATTCGTTGTTAGCGAGGAGTTTTCTATTTGCGCTCGTCGATTCTTATCGTTGACATGTCCTCGTTGAACACTTTTGCGCGTCGTTTTTTTCTTCCGATAACCGACGATACTTCTGTGTCGAGTAATGTTTCATCTCTTCTCGAAGAAGTTTCGTTCGTTTCGTTGAAAATGTCATTTAAACTCTCTCCCGTTCCATAAATTCAGCTTTCTCGTTCTTTCCGAGTTAGAGAGAAGGCCTACTCGTCAGTTTGCCGACACGTATACGCATCGCGCCGGCATACCACCGCAATGTACCCAATTTATCCCCTTTGCCGCGGGCCTTAATTAATTAATCTTCCAATTGAACCTCATTACTGCTTATCTTATCGCGGTGGAACGCTTGAAAGACGCCACGGACAACGCTGACATTCCTCGACCGCGAGAAATTCGTTTTGTCGCGGGGGTTCATTGCACTGTTTCAAGAATGAACGTTGCAACGTTCGCGTGCGTAGAAAACACGCTTATCGCGACGCTCGAGGCTTGTCCTCGAAAACAAAATCCTCGATTCACTTTTCGTTATCGACGTTTCCCAGTTATTGACGCGTATATGCGATCTTATTTTAAGGCAATTAGATCACGTACGCCAGATCATCCTCGCGTCGCAGCGGAATTCGTTCGATATACTTCTTCCTTTGAGATCCTAATCCTTTTGTATCGTTTCAATCTATAAATAGAGAAGAGATCGGTGCGGCGCATCCTCTCTCGCGAGTACCACGGTGGTCCCTTATCGACGACACTCGATGCCGTAATCGCATCCAGTTGTGGCCCGTCAGCTATGAACGAGTCGCTTCCTTTGGATACCCTATTACGCGGATATCAGCAGAATTATCTTCGCGTTTCGTAAGATGCTTCGCGCGGCAATGAAGAAAGTTCATTGTTCGACGGGTAGACGATCTATCAGGACGCGACCAGAAAAGCAGCAATTTTCAGATAACTGCGAGCGACGGGAAACAAGGATCTTATCTGTTCGATTGGTCGGATGTTGTTTCGTTTTCTCTCGATGGAACTCGTTACCGCCTCTCGATGGCGCGCAATCGTTCGTTACACAAAGGTGCACGATAAATACAGATTAATTTATAAAACGACGAAATTTATAGAAATCCGAGGTGACGCTTTGTTCCTCGAAAGGAACGACACGTTAGGCTCGTTTAGTTTAGCTTATTCTATTCAGAGATGTGCAACAAAACCCTAGGCTTCGTATAAATCTGAAGTTTGCCGATATGTTTGTCTCGTTTCCTCTTTTCAACATTTTACAAGGGAAAAAAACGAGACAAACGCATCGGCAAACTTCAAATTTATTCGAAGCCTACGGCTTTACCCATCTCTGATTCTATTCTAGTCCACCTTACGTTTATCCTTTGGAACAGTATCCCGAGTGACTTAATTTTTTCACTCGACTAATTTGCGTCTTGTTGCGCGCTCTCTCTTTTTCCTCTCTGTGGGTCGTTCCGTGCAAAGAGAGGCTCACGAGAGGAGGCCACTAGCCTGGAACGTTTACACTGTTGCACGTTGACGCGGAAACGCGGAGAAGAAGGTGAACTATATGGACGCAACACACGTGTTAAACTGCTGGCCGACATGTGCCGCGGCATCGAGTATCGATACGTTGAGGTAGGCCGGCCACCGACCTCTACGTCGACTTCTCGACACGTTCGAGGTAACTCGTTCCTCTCTCTGTTCGTCGAGTGTCTCGGGGAGCCGTGGAACTGGATTTTTATCGCGCTCACTTGCTCTGCTCGTCAAGGCTGCAATCAGGACGGAATTCACCTACAAAAACGACGAGACCCCCGGGGGTTGCGCCACTTTCTCACGCTAGAAAATTCGGTGATCGTACGCCGCTGTTGGGATCCAGGTGAGGAACGTGGAGACCGATTTGTACACTTGCAAATATATTTCGGACTCTGGATGCGGAAACAAGATATCGGACTGACGCGCAGAAGGATCGAAAACAATAACGCTCCCGTCCGAAGATTTCTAAATCTTACAACCTAGACCTCTTGGATCGAGAGGAAGTAACTACGACTCTTGGTACCGGATGACCGACTCGTCTAGGATGAGTCGTTCATGTCCAGGAAACCATCCTGTAGGGTCTTTGATAACAGATTCGGAAAACAAGTCTGACTAGTTTGTGTTGGCACTTTGATTCCGATATCTTTATCTGTAGTTTAATTAATAGATTGGTCATCCAACACCATATCTCTCCGTCGCTACATAATAATAGATATCCACGATTAACGCGGACGTAACTGCATAGCAGGTACTAATTGATATTCGAGATTGGAAAAACAGCGTTGGCGAACGGGACTGGCTTCGAATAGTCTTCTCGGACGAGACTCGGGTTCGCATAATTTCTGCTTCTACCTAAACACGGTGGGTTCTACCGACATCAGAAGCATCGATCGTTGGTTGAGTAGGCGTTTAGGAATGAACGTAATCGGGATCTTCGTTCCGTATACGTGTCGTTCTCCGTAATTAATGCGACAGTCGTGTAATAACTAGAGGCTGTTGCAAAGGAATTGTTTCCATGAATAGGATTCTTGCGTAGCTCGAAAATCCGCAGGTGTCCGCTGTAGCTTCTACCTTGACCACCCTAAAATTTACAATCGCTTCTTTCCGAGAGCGAAAGACCGACAAGAACGAAAAACAGGTCGCGAGAGTAGCCCCTCCGATTCGTTTCTACTTTCAGCGTCGTCGCCTACTTTCCGTTCGCGGTATCCCAGCGAACACCAACGAGCTTTACGATCTCTTGAAATTAATCAAGAGAACCAACAGAAGAGAGGGAGCGAAGAAGGGCCACTCATTTTACAGCTTCTGAACATCACGACGGGGCGCCTATTACGAATATTTATGGGGTACACGATTCTGTCACGTCCAGTTGAAGGTCTGTCCCTCTCATTTTCTCTTTCGTGGACGTAATCGAGCGATGGGGTCATTTGTTAACGGTTAGATAGGCCGGGCGACGCGCGGCACAAGTTGGATGAGAATGGGGACCACTTTCAGTTCTCTCTATTACAAGGTGCATAGGCGACGAGTCGCGCGATCGTAGGCGCTCGAAAGGTCGATAGTTCAGTCACTTTATGGTTGATTATCAAAATGTTTCTATCAAGCTAATTTTTTCCAGTTACTCTCGTTCGGTCGTTACGAACGATCCGCCGAATGTCCCACAGCTATTGCGGTGCGAAAATTTAGTTGGTAGTTAAAAAATGTAGCTCGGTAAGAATAACACGACGGTGTTCTTCTTTTATTCCAATCTGTATTACGAGGTACGTTCAAGAAAACGACGGGAGTCACGAGGTTGCTTTACGCGTCGAGACTACTCATTGTTCGCGAAATACGCAAAAAACCTCGACGATTTTTTCTGCCTCGTATCATCGTCCATTCTTTCCTCGAAAGCATCGTAGCAGTCGCTATTGTCGGCTAAAGCTAGCAATTTTGCGTTTCCGTCGCTTTTTGCGCTCTTTCTTGCGCGGTACAGGTGGTTAACAACGGGAACGGGACCCTTTCACGTTAACCAGCCAGATCTTAAAAACCTCTACCTCCGTTTCTTTGGCCCTTGCCGATTTCCCGACCTCGACTTCCCTTTTACCGCTCCACTAGGTACCCTTGTAAATCTTTGGCTGAGACGAATCGCAAAGATTCGATCCAAAAGCAATGTTAATTGCTTTTAAAATGTTAATTTAAAACGGTTTGCAACTTAGCGACGATACGGTTGATCTATGTTTTCTTTGCGAGTATACTTGTTGCCTGGCACGGTGAATCCGCTTTCGTACGTGTGGTGCTCGCCGCCAGGTGTACGTGCAAAGAGTGCCTCTGCCAAGTCGTAAGTTCGTTGGACTTGGCAGTCGGCGCGCGTTTGCTTTCGTTTTCGGCCGATTGGCTCTCGTCGGTCATTTACGACTGCGGTGTAGCCTTGTAGTGAAACTATTTTCACGTGCAACCATTCACCTCCGCGGTATTTCCATCGTGGAACGTTTCCCCACCATTGATGCCGATCGTAAGACAGCGGAAAACGATCTTTTGTGGGCACGTCAGGCGACATACTTCTCGAGCGCGATAGCGTAGGTGTTAAAACGCGCGCTTTCCTCGATTTGCGAACAATGGAAACATTGTTCCGCGACGTATTTATGCCTCCTGTCTTTATTCCTCGTGTTTTCTAATTCACGCCTGGAAAGCCACGCGAAATTGCTCGCGCGTACTTCGCCACGTGACATTTTTCACGTAACACGTTACAATGTTTAACGAAGTAGAGCGCGAACGAAATCGTTTTATGGAAATCGCGACGAATTGTAAATTCACGCGGTGCGCGAGAAATGCTTGAAAATATTCGCAACGAGAGTACTCGTACAAGAATCGTTTGTGCCGTTTCTGGTAGACAGCAGCTGTATTATTCCGACGTCGTGCTATAAAATCTGAATGTATTCGGGTCAATCGCGCGCACGCAATTGCCAACTCATTTAACGTCCAGGAAAGCAATTAATACGGAGAGGATATGACAAATCTCTGAGACTGTCCCGCGTAGTCCCGGCAATGTGGTCACGTTGCATCAGTCTAATAATTCCTAATAAGGCTCGCAGACGTAATAATTTCTCTTACGATTATCGTTGTCCCAGAGTTTCTTAAACTACAGCCACCCTCCTAAGGGGATCGCGTTGGAATTAATTAGGATCCGTGCAACGAGCATTGTAATATCTATAGGTTCTACCAAACTGAGAATTGTTAATGAAAAGTTATAGTACCGTGTTTGTAGCGTTTAGTTGTACCTGTCGTACAACGGCGTTGAATTACAGCACAAGCTGCCAATACATATCGATTAACATATATTCGAGACCGATGACTCAACCAATGAGTCACGCAACGTGGTCACTCGTCTAGTCCATGGCGCAGCGTGTGGGTCAGAACAGAATCGCAGACAAAGTTTGCGGCTATCGGCGATGGACTTGTGGATACGTCGTCGGTCTCGAATACGTCAAGCCGGCGACTGACTTGCAACAGAACGCTGTAATGTAACTGCTCCGGCACGAATTTTACGGTTCGGCACCAGCGTTACATTACAAGGTCCTTTTTGGAATCACGAATGTTCGCTTCGAACTCTCGGCTGAATTCTTTCTCAATGCTTCCTAAAGAGTAGACTGCTTCAGTGAAAAGTAGACGATCAAAGAGGTTCGTCAAAAAACCGAAAGACCAGTAGAGCACGGTCGAGCACGAACCGAGGCGCAAGAACGGCTCAGTTCGTCGCTCGCTAGTCCGCCAAACTAAGCGAATGCTCGCGTTACATTACAATGTTCTGTCGCAAGTCAGTCGCCGGCTTTAAACGCAACAAACAACGCGTCAGGTCTGTCGATCTTCGGATAGTTGAAGCGTAACGTTTTTCCAATATCGCGGATCAATGTTTACTGTCGAGTCAATGGTAAAAAGTTGGTTGCGCCAACAGAGCGAGGGAGAAAGACAGTAGTAGCGGTAGTCATCCGCGTTTGCTTTCGTTTTCGGGCGTCGCGTCGAACGGAGCGAGCAAGCCGAGTAGAAAGCCAAGGGAGTCCTATTGGCCCTTTGTAGGGCTGTGGCTAAAACTCGCAGTTGGCCGATGCTGGAGCAGCCAACAGCCAGCAACCAGCAGCAGCAGCAGCAGCAGCAGCAGCCCGTACGATCAATACGCAGCGCAAGCTGCGTACCACGGCTACGTGGAAATACGGCAACGACTACCATGATCGTCGTCGACGAAGACGATGACACGACTACTACGTCCATGACGAGGACTGCCTACGTACGATACCACGACATAACGGCCTGTGAGCCTCAGGGTGAGGAGGAGGAAAAGGGAGGAGGTGGTGGAGGAGGAGGACGTTGCCAAGCGACGGAAGCTGCCTACCCGCCAGAGTTCATCGTCCTCCGGCTTGTTTCTTCTCCCTTCCACCCACTCAATTCACCCTCAGTTTATCCTTCTCCGTCTCCTCTCCCCACTCGACCGTTGTCTTGTTCTCGTTCTTTCTCGTTTTTCACGCTCTCCCTCGAACCCCACGCGTTCCCCCCACCCTTTGCGCCGTTATACCACTCCCTGATTCCCTCTCTGGCTTCTCTTCTCCGTTCTCCTTCCCCCTTTCAATCTGTTCCCTCATTCCCCCCCCCCCCCTCTCTCTCTCTCTATTCGAGCTTCGCGCTTTCCTCGGCTGATGCTCTCCCCGTGCTTTGCTCGTGTCAGTGTTCCCCGTTTTTTTCCCCTAGCTTCTCTCCTTCGCTCTCTTTTTCTCTCTCCCGGTCTTCTCTCGATACCTTCGTTTCGTCTCATCTTTTTTCAAACTTTCCTCGCCGCTGCGTGCGGTTTTCGTCTCCCCCGTGGCATCTTGGAGCTCCTAGAACTGCTTTTTCTCCATAGAATCTCTCTTCTCGATTCGCTTAACCCCGCCCATCTCGTTACTCGGGTTATACGAGACGGCCAATAATTCGCGATGACGGGAGATCATTTCTTAGTCGAAGATCGGAAACTCGGAAACGCGCAAGATTGAATTCTATGTCTTCCATTTATTTTTTTAACGAGAAATCGTCCATTTACAGATACGACGGGACGCTCGCATTTATCGGATGTATTCTTCCAACCCCCGTCGATGTTTACCGAACGTACGCGAACGCAGGCGCAGAGAATTGGCGTGTGTGTATTTTACTCGACCGGAATGACGAGCGGAGGGCAACTGCCCCGCGGTAATTTTTCCTCCGCCTACAGCGTCTGCCTCTGCTCAACTTTTCATCTCTTCGAATTGATACACGCGTCTGCGTGAGATTCCTGCGCGATTCGACGATTATATTATGCGCTTTTGACCGGTTGGAAGTTTTAACGATCGTCGGCGCAGTGGTACCGACGACAACACCATCTGCCAACGCGTGGCCAGTCGCGAATTAATCAGTACCGACCGCTTCATCGATTTTACGTCGGTGGATATTTAATTCCCGGTCGTATCGGATTTTCGCGCTCTGGTCAAGCCATTGCCCCGTTCGAGTACGGCTTCGCGTAGCTACTACGCCTTTGCGTCCCCTCGTTCCTTTTTTTTTTTTACCTTCTGTTTGTTTTTCCACTGTCGTCGGACGGGCACCGATATTGTTTCCAACGTAACGAGTTCAACGATCAGATCAACGTTTCCCTACGTTTCAGCGAAACGTATACGGCCGTTGTAACAGCTAAAACACGAGTCTTGTTTTGAAATCCAGGAAATTTCTAATATCTAGAGATAGAATGCGGCGATATATCATCATCTTGCTCTTCCAAATACCGTTGCGTGTGTCGCTTTTTTTCTTTTCGATCCTCCGTTTAAGCTCTTCCTTTTCCGTTTGCTCTATCCCCTCGACTGTTTGTCCGTTTTTTTTCTCTTTTCATCCCTGTTTCTCGTTCCGGTGTTTCTCTCCCTAGACTCTTTCTTGTCCCTGGAATTCACGTTGGCATACATCCTCTGCCGCTCTTCGTTTCCCCTCATTCTCTTACCCACCCACCTCCGGATCCCCTTGTACGTACCACCCGTTACTCACCATTATCACGACGTTCTCGCATTGCAAAACAGACGTTGCACCTCCGACGACGACGTCGCTTCCATCATCGCCATTATCACTCATACGAAGGCACGCCGAGGCTGCGAACCGCTGTGATCTTCCTATTCCTCTTTCGTTTATTACACACTTTTCTTTAAGTTACCCCGTTCTTCGGTCGCGTTTGAAATCTTTAAGCGTTGCATTTTAAAAATGAAAGGCTGAAGTTTTCCGTGATCTTATCACGGATGACAATTTCGGACGGTGGTGATAGCGATAAATATTTCGTTGGAATTATAAATACAGGGTGTCCCAAAAATGTTGTAACACCTTGAAAGAGGTGGTTCGGGAGGTGATTTGAAACAACTTTTTCCTTAGCGAAATTGTTGTCCGAGGCTTCGTTGAGGAGATATTAACGGAAAACACTGACCAATCAGAGCGCGAGTATGCCGATGGAGCGCTCGCGGTAGCGAAGGCTACGAGCTAAGCGGCCGCGTCCAATGTCCTTCGATGCACGTCGAGTCGCTTGTTCGCGTACAAGCGCGGCCGCGTAGCACATAGCCTTCGCTACCGCGGCCGCTCCAACGGTATACGCGCGCTCTGATTGGTCAACGTTTTCCGTTAATATCTCCTCAACGAAGCCTCGGACAACATTTTCGCTAAGGAAAAAGTTGTTTCAAATCACCCCCCCGAACCACCTCTTTCAAGATGTTACAACATTTTTGGGACACCCTGTATTTTGTTGGAAATTTGATATTTATTATTGTACCCCGAGATACTTTATAGAAGAATTTCTTTTCCTTATTTTCTTTATAGAAGAATTTCTTTTTCTTATTTTTCGCGCCTGCGTTCATCACTTATTAATTACAGACGACGACGAATTCCTTCCAAAGAGGTGTTCCCACGTATATCGTGACATTGTTCCCATTTTCGTGGGACCAGGCTCGACGTTCCGGTCTCTCCGACGTCTGCATTGTATGGTTAATTCGGGTGATTTGCACAGCCGACGCCGATGGTACAGCGTTCTTCCACTTGTCGATTGTGGTTGACACAAGAAATGCTCCCCGGTGTTGCTTTCTTAGCGTATTCCGCACAGTTGTAGGTCGATATCGTTAAGGATAGTAGTTCTAGGATACATTCGTACAGCGGAGGCAGAACATGGCGTTAGCGTGAAAGCTTTTGTCCAGATTGCACGATACTCGAATGTTTATCTAGGTAACGAATAACGCTTTATTTTGGCTTTGGAGCGATGTTAGTTATCTTGAAAGCCGGCAGGGTTTGCGTACGATACAAACCGAGGCAAAAAAGTAAGTCGTGCATCGCGACCGATCTGTATACGTTCTATACTCATTGTCTGCTAAGCTCGCCCCAGAGATCCATACGCATATTTGGAGGCAATGGTGCTAGTCAACTGCACAAATATTTTCTGACATGATGTATGAGTATTGAAATTTCATTTTGTACCTCCGAGATTGCAAATCGGTACCTACTCGAGGAGATCGTGAAACGAGAGAAAATCGCCGCGATTCCAGAACCCCGTAGACTCGTAACGTAGTGCGTTAACAGATGGCCACCGAGCGCCTAGAAAGTTTCTTATTATGTGCTTTGGTGAAATCTAGGCAACGGAGTTACTCTCATTGACACTGTTTTAAATCTCTATTGTAAACTATATAGCTCCAAGAAAGTGGACTACATACATATCCGTATTGACTTTGGCGCCTGTTAAACTTCGCTGGTGCGATATTTAACGCGGACTTTCGGCGACTGGAATGCGTATATCTTATTGTCTTCTTTTCTTACGGGTATTATTATTTTCGTGGTACGCATGCACGACGTGTTTATCGCGCTTCGACGAATCGCGACACGGGAACCATGCGCGTGAATTCTTCTCGCGAGATGTATATAATCGTTATCGATGTATCGACGCAACTCGATCCATCTGTAAAGGTCACCAGATATCTTATTGACGAAAAATGATGCGCGCACGGTGCACCACCGATACGTATCGATAGGTACAAATCCTTTTACAGGTACAAATCTTACGCTTCCTGCAGGGCTGTCTATAGAAAATACCGATTTATTTATTTCTCCCATTTCGTTTTCTGTCTCGTTAACCGAGAAAATTGCTTGCTCTGTTCTGGAAGAATTACGGAATCCGGCTTCGGGAATTCCGAACGTTGACGCTGCACGATGCGGCAGAATCCATTTAATGTTGCATTTTTTGCAATTTTTATTGGCGAATCGTGCTCTACACGGAAAACTAACCGAGAAACGCGCAACAACATATCGAAAGTTGATTACAGAAAAGACAGATTATTAATAATTACTCATGTCGGCGATCGGCCAGAATTCACAATCTTCTTTACAGGACTTTTTAATAAAAAATTTATTTAAACAAATCGAAGGAATGGTTATGGTTCAAAGATCAAGATAATTTATTGTACTTGTTTCGTTCGTATGGATTTACATTGTCGTGTTTTGTTTCAGAATGTGGATCACAAGATGAAATTCCGTTCTAAGAAGGGCGTGCTGCCGTTCATCGAGCTGAACGGCGAGGAGTATGCCGACAGCATGATAATCCTCCGCGAGCTAAGCCAGAAATTCGGCAAAGACCTGGACGCTGCTCTGACGTCCGAGCAACGAAGCGTCTCGCACGCGATGATATCGATGATCGAGAACCACCTGGCCTGGGTGGTCATGTGCTGGCGCACCAAAAATCTCGATCAGGTTCTGAAGGGGTACAAGGTGAACCTTCAGCACGTCCTTGGCACCCGCATCCCCAACAGCATTCTAAACTTCTTCTTCAAGCTCACGTTCGTGCGCAAGGTAAATTTCGAAACGATATTTTACTATCGTCGAAACGTCATTACTTATAAAATCCGATCTAGAGTCGAGAAAGGTTGCCAATCGTCGGCCTAACGGCTGTCGAAATAAGAAATCGAATGTGTAGAACAGAAAGGTGCGACCATCCGTAGTGAAATATAGTGGGATTTGTTACAGAGCGCGAAAAAGGTGAAGGCGCAGGGTATGGGAATGCATACCCCCGAAGAAGTGTCCCAGTTGGGTTGCGCCGATCTCAAGGTTCTCTCCGATATGCTTGCCGATAAACCCTTCTTCTTTGGAGACGAGCCAACCACGGTAGGTTTCAATTTTACATTCCCATACGAGTGAATTCTATCTTTTATTTCGTCAATTATTGTAACGGATCAACGTTGACCCTTCCAATTAGAGTTAATTAATCAAACTTGTTGAAGTAAAGAGACACAGAGAAGAGAGAAGGAGAGAAGGTATCTTCTCTGTTCACCATCGCCGTTTAACGATCTACGTGTAAACGTGCAGTCGTAAACTATATTATTTACGGAATTGTAAATTATTTTTGTTTGTTTCGACAGTTGGACGTCGTAGCGTTCGCTCACCTGGGTCAGATTCTGTATATCGACAAAGACACGTCGTACAGTCTGCGAGACTACATGCAGGAGAACTGTCCGAATTTGGTTGGACATTGCTCGCGTATGAAGGAGCGGTGCTTCCCGGATTGGGACGAGATCTGCTCCACCCTTGACATGAACACGCATCTACCAAAACCGGAAAAGCAAGAGGAAAAGGAGGGTACTAAAGAAGAGGGTAACAAGGAATCTAAAGAGGAGAAGGAGGGCGACAAGGAGAAAGCGGACAAGGAGGAAAAGGAAGTAGAAAAAGACGAAAAGAAGGAAGTTGACGAGAACAAAGAAAAGGAGAAAGAGGGAAAATAAGGTGTCGCGCGGCGGCAGAAAGCAAATAAGTTGTTCAAAGGGTAAAAGGCGATTTAACTGTGGAAAATTTAGGGTGTGATCTGGATATGGGCGGGGAAAAAGGGAGAGACGCGGAAAGGGGTGGGTAAGGATGCATGCGTGTTCGAGAGTGTGTTTATGTATGTATGGATCTGCGAGTGCATGCATCGCGCGAATGTCTGACGAAAAGCGAGAGAACGGGAGGGTGGTGTAGAGAGCATAAGAAAGTGATTGACGGAGAGGAAAGGGGAGAATGCACGAGAGACATCCGATGAGAGCAAAAGATGGGAGGGGGATTCAAGTCTAGAGCTCTCTACTTATACGTATAGATATTAATAGACTCATAATGTTAAATACTTCGTTTATATACGTTTGACACGTTACGCCATTTCTCATCGACACCCCAGCACACCCGAATCGAACAACTGTTTCCGACCCAGGGCCCTTTTTCCTCCTTCCCCCCCCCCCCCCCTCCCCCCGGAGAAAATAGCAAGAAAAGATAAAAAAAAAGAACAACAGAACGGGGCTATCTCATAAGTCATTAGAATTGTAGGTTTGCAATATATCAAATGCAATAGCCTGACGCAGGTGTGAGATCTTTATGAACAGTGGCCAAATGCGGAATCGTACGCTGCAATGATGCGTACGGTGTGGTAGTAGTTTACGAAGAAGAGCGAGATCGTTTATGATTGCGATATACATGAAATAGCCGCCCCCCCCCCTACCCCCCGGCGCCAAACCCTGATTCTTGATTCAGGGAGAAAAGCGCGTCTTGCGGTCGCTTCTACCATTGGTTCTTACTGTGCAAAATGAGTTATGTACCTAGCGTTCCAAGCAACGTATACCGTATATCACATTATGATGATCTTCGTTTAGTCGTGCTTATTTTTTTTTTTTTTGTATTTGTACTCGCGCTTCGAATCGCCGTTCGATAGAGGAGACCCTTATGATATCGTATCCCTTTCAACGCGTCGATTCGAGTCCACCACTCATGCGCGATCGTACACGCAAGACACATTCCTTTCTGATTCATTGGTGCTCGAATAACTTCTAGTGAATCGCTTTCTCGCGGCGATGATCAGAGGTTGTAAGTCTTCGTATCGATGCATCAGATTGGCGAAGAAATATGTAGAGCAAAGAGAGAGGGAGGGTTGTCGCTTCTTCAAATTGATCTATTTTCTCTTTTTTTATATATGGCACTGGCTTCAACCGGAGATAGGCAACGGATCTAATTTTTTTATTTCGTATTTTCTATCAAATTTAAACTTGTAGTTTTTATTCGACGAATAACGAATGAAGAGATGATCTTCGATTCGATATAAAAAATTATTTTATCCAGATAAGAAGTTTGCCCGTCTCTGGAGTTCGATCGTTGTTAACTTCGAAGCGAATCGTATATTTTAACTTCACTTATTCATCGGCTACTCGTTCCCACGCGTACACCCAAACACACACACACACACACAACATTTGCGCATACACACGCATGCACGCGTGCGCGCGGGTCGACTGCCTTTTTTTTTTTTATTGACAACGTCCCAACGAGCGAAGACTCATTTGCGATTACGGATCGACGGCAAATATTATATTTACGATTACTTTGTATATTATTATATAGATATTTTGTATTATGTATACGCGGATGCAATCCGAGTAATAATAGCGGATTCGACTGTCTTTATTTTTTACATTTTCTTACCTCTCAAAACTATAAGAAAGAAACGAGAAAAGAGGCACAAGCAAACATCGATCTCCTCTACCTGAGTTTCCTTTCGGTATATTTGAAGTAAACAAAAATTAAAAAATAAAAAAAAAAATAAAGACGAACGTTATGCTGCCCCGTGGTTAGTTCACTATTATTAGACGACTTTTTCCTCGGACGTGTGAGAAATTTTACATTACGTAATTATACAAAGTGTCTTTCACGCATCGAAAAGTAAAGAAAAAAAAAACAAAAAAAAAACAAAATGAAACAGACATTTTGATGTATAATGTTATCGAACGGGAATTGAAGTTTTTTGTACGAGGCCGCCCACCGAAAGCGGCCGCAAAATATTCCACGAAGACACGAGGATATATATTAATATTTAAGTAGCTTACTATTATTAACTGATATTACGATTACATACAGAACAAACAAGATGGAAAAAGTAACAATTAGCGTGTGGAAGCTGTTTATACTTAGGACAATGCGTACGTTTACACCCGTGGTTACACTATTATTGCGGATTATTACGAAGTACGAGTAAATAATAATAAATTAGTGACGAGAAACCAAGACCATAAACGCAAACACAGTAGGTAGGCACATCCAGTACAGTAAGATTATTGTAAGAGGAATACTAATAATAATTATAATATGACTGCTCGTTTTATGCTCGGCGCTATACATTTCATTGTCATTATTATATCACCATTTATTAACGATATACATACAAACAAATAAAATGTGTTTATAAATATAATGTGATCTTTACGAAATTTATCGATCTTTATTGATTGAACCCTATACGATGAGTACGTTTATTGTTCTTCGAGTTAATAATTCTCGTAATTTCAATTTGTTTAATTTTATTTTACCGTGGAAATCAGGTATGTATACGTGATATAAATCATCAATTGATTCCTAAGCCGTTTAATTTCAAAGACGAGATAAATATACAACACGTACGAGTTCGACCTGGTAAGTATATATTTTGTAATATTACTTGATTATTTAAATTAATTGATTGCTATTCTATTCGTAAACAACATTACATATACGTTTTCATGGGGCAACAAACGATATTGCTGCGATACCAGTCTGTCAAATTATTTCAACCCCTATCCCTATGTTATAATTTATCCACATAATTAATATTATTGCATGCCCAGAAGTATTTCCAATTTTTATTTACCATTTTTATGGTCATCTTAGGGGGCAAAATCTGGCAAACAGAGGTATCGCCATCTCGCGGTCAACACCTCGAAGCTTAATCGCGTGAGTGCGAGAGAGAACGCAACAGCGTGCGACAAGGATAGGTCTCTGCGCCTACGAGGTGGCAACCGAACCAACAAACCGGCTAGCATAGGTTGCCGCATACCAGGGGCAAATCAGCGCCAACGATGTAGCAACCGGATCTATACCTAATTTCGGTTGATATCTAACAGTAATGATAAAACAAAATTGAACCAACATGTTTATTATCTAAAATCTGAAGGTTTACATAACAACAAACGGGTTGAAACGATTTCTGAGGATCACTCGCAACGTAACATTTTACTTCTAATTTGGCGCAATCTTCAGCTGTAGCTGTATTCTTTCTTGAAACATTAAAATTAGTAACAGGTAACCGATTTGATCATTTTTTTTGCGATAGAAAGTAACTCTCGCAGTGGATTGTTTTTAAAAGAATACAGCTAATAATATTCTTTGTTTATTAATTATCGCTGAATTCTCTTCAACAATGTTCTACTCGATACTGGGATATGTTTTATATTGCTATAATTTAATTTTTAAGTATCTCATATACAACAGCGAATATGGTAACAAATGATGCAGTGTGCAAATCAGTAGACTGAAACGTATATCAAAATTAGGTTAAGATGTATGTTATAATAATAGAGATGTTCGTATGTAGAAAACCATTATATAGACAGCGCTCCACTTTTTTAAAATATTGGATTTGGTTCTGGTTACACATAGATATACTACTAAAATGCAGACAGATTACTTCAGTGAAACCAGCTTTCTAGATATGTAAAAGTAGACATAAGCATTGTATATGGTCCCTATTGGTCCAAAAATATTTTAAAATATAATAAACAATGTCTTACAAAAAAAATGTACAATTGATATCAATTAAAAAAAACAAAAAAAAAACAGAGGTGAAACTTATAACGATTAGTGCGTATTATATACTATCTACTTCCTTAACCTCTATATTGGAAACTTTCCTGTGATATATAAAGCTGTTTTAGTTTCTAGATGTATCGCACATTTACTTCGGCAATTTTTATTAACCCTTTATTTACTGGCGGGACTTATAAGTCCCGTGTAACTATGTGTAACCAAAAACTCTTGACAAGTTCAGTAAATAAAGGGTTAATATAAACTAATAATCTAAATATTACGACAAACTCGCTTCTAGATCGAAAGCATCATATCCGAGGTAGTGTAATTACGAACCTAATTCCTTAGGTAATTCAAACATTTTGTATACTTCCTAGTGTCCTTTACAATTCGTTTTCGAGATATTATAAATTTTAGACTTTTATTAACATTGTCTTTAATTCAGCAAAAAGCGCCAAATAAGTTTTGTTCACCATTAAATTTAATACTTGCAATGTAAAAATCTAAAATTTTCTCACGTTGTTCTTCTCGACTTTTTCTGTGTACCTTCAAAATATCGTAATACACACAGCAGTTGTAATTATTATTTCACTTCTACTTCTCTATTTGACAACATGTTCTGCATTTTTTGCATCGCTTCAAGTGACTATTTATAAGTAATTCCATCTTGAATCGTAACAAGTTCTATTGCGCTTTGTACAATTAATGAACTAACGGTAAATATGACCGACGTCAAAAATCAATGATCCCTTACATTAAATATGTAAGTCACTTTGTGCCGCCGAAATTGGCGATCTAACGAATGCAATAGTACATAGTAGAAATAACAACAATCAAAAGACTGTAAAAATAAGACATAAATAAATATATTTTAATTCTCAAAGGTAATATTTCAATGAAAGACATTTTAAATCAACTGTTTTTCGATACGTGAACTTTTGACTAGAATTCCACAGCTATCGTTCGAAAAAATCTCACTTTCAAGCGAGCAGGATAATTTTTAAAAAATCGCTCAAATGGTGAGACGCGAGTAGTCGAATCAACCTGTTCAAAAGGCTGTGCTGGCCGTGGTGTTCGACTGCACGCCGGATTCCGAATTTGGACGTCCGGCGTGTGGCTATAGCTACGTGGACGCGGCGAGGCTTATCGACGTTGATTCGGTAACGGCAGCTCGAGGTTTAACGTCCAACGAATCGTAGAGCGGAAACTCGCAGCAAAAAAAGCATTTCAAGAAGTGTGGCACCTCGACGTAAATGGACGGCGGTATGGGTATCAGCGGCGATGTTGATTGTTTGTAATAACGGTATTCCGCATTGCTAGAACGAAAATAACAACAAGGAATTATTTTAACGGTTCTAGCATTCGGAAATGTTAGTAGGATATCTGTACATATTGCAAACTCGGCACTTACTCGCGATATCTTTCGTCGGAAGCTCTTTCCAACAGAGGCATTCCAGACAAGAATAGAATGATGAAGGTTGTAAAAATTGGGGAAGCTATAGCGATCCATTCGGCGCCTTCGATTACGTTTAACGATATTACGAAAATGCCCCACCATACCACTATCTCCCCAAAATAATTCGGATGCCTGGATAATCGCCATAGACCTGCAATCGAACTCGATTATTGGCATATCATTGGGAATATATAAGTTATCGAAAATAGAAATAGATATTTAATTCTATGAAAATCGTACCGTCGTTGCACCATTTGCCATTATTTATTGGATCTTGTTTAAAGGAAAACTTTTGAAGGTCGGCGTACGTCTCGGCCAATAGTCCTGTTACGAAGAGGCCAGTACCAGCGCTGTCCAAGGTTGTCATAGTTTTGGGAGCCGGAGGAATTTTGTGTCGTGGTGAATTTATGATAATTACCGGTAGACTCACGACGTACACCCATACAGCCTGCAAGCAACTTCAAATTAGTTGGAAATAATACAATACAGCGTCGCTTATGCATGGTTCCATTATGGAAAGTGGTGCTTCATCGAACTGTGACATATTATATATTCATATCTGGCAAGCTCAATTTCAATCAATAAAATAGCGGCATATTTGGCAATGGAGGCTGCATCGCAACTACCATTATTTTTGATACATATGTTTGGGTTACATTAGAAAATACTCGATTCATTGGAATTACCTGGAATGTCCAAAATACAGCGAAACGAATTACGTTGCTGCGGCGATCTTCGAATCTCTTATCGCGGCCGATCTTGATAATCCGATATAAAAGATAACCGGACAGACGCACACCCCATAAACAGACGAATATAGTAACCATGAGCTGCCGACTGTCGTAAGGCTAAATAAAAGAAGAAAAACACAATAGAATTGTATAAAAAGTACTACAGAAAATATAAGGGAAAGCATTGGGTTGTCCAGAAAGTTCGTGCCAATTTTTAAGAAACATTCAAGGACACGTTTGAATTTTTATATATAAAAATATAATTTTTTCACCTTTTAAGGGGATATCCACATATTATTTGTTTTTAACCATTCCGATATATTCAGACCTGTACCGCCTACTAAAAATCGGCATGTACTTTCCAGACAACCCAACGTTCGTAATGTCGAATCCAAGGGTTCTATTTGTAACGGACTCCGTCGTAGATTCGTGATTTATGCAATTCGCGCGTCCAATAATGCGCGCGCGTGCAGAACTAGTTTATAATTAGAGTACCTTGCCCACTTGGCCGAGAAAGAATGTGAGAAGGGCGAGGATGATGAAGTTCATGCCGCCGGCGAAGTCCGTCAATTTGTCCAGCTGGAAGGTCGCAGCGATCGTGAAAAATATAATCTGCATACCGATGGTGACGATCGCACTCACAGCGAAGTGGTCCTCGTCCAAGATATCGACCGCCATTGATCCTCTTTGATTACCCTCTCCTCCGCCGGATGAACTATTTTCGAATCTGGAATCGTTAATTAACCCGTTACAGTACAAGACAAGTTAGCAATTTATAATACTCTTTCGAAGAATATTTGCAACGACAGCAACGCGTTATCCTTGGCAGTTGTGGGACGCCAAGTAAAAAAAAACTATAGAACGTGTTGCTAGTAGTATACGCCAAATCACGGTCAGGCACGAGTAGATCGTATATTGATCAAAAAACTCGATATTATTTCTACTCCGTTTTGTTTCATTCAAGTTTCGATACATCGGAAATGGATCGTGATGAACAAAAGAATGTTTTAAATAACAGCGATTTTCTATACAAAATTGTTTAGACTTCCATTTAATCCTTTAATCTTTAAAAATAGATTGCAATCCGTCTTATTTGAGTAATTGCTGCGGCGCTAACCGTCGCAATGCAGTTCATTTCGTTCGCTATTTCCACAAAAAACTAACTCTTCGAAAATGTCATTTCATCGTCGCTGATGTCGTACGTGGCTCCCATATTTCGCTCTTTAATAGATTATCGAATACTTCCACCGACAAAAATAAATATAATGTCAGAAAAAATCGTTATCATTAACTCACCGTTCTTTGAAATTCGTGATTCGAAATTTTTGCATCGTTGCAATCATCGGTTGGTCGTGCCTAAAACTATTACACGATAGACAGACGCGTCTTGTCGAAAATTGTTGCCAAAATTAAAAACAAATTTAACCAATATGTATCATAATATCCAGACGCCAAATTCTTTTTTTTTTTTTACACGGTTTCATTAATCACTGCTCAGAGAAAGAGAATTAATTCTATCTTTTTGAAAAAATCGTCGCTTCGTCGAGGTTTCAAGGACTGATTCGAAGATATTTGTTATACATAAATCCATATTCGATGTTGGCGCCGACCAATGAAATCTAAATTGTTGTAAGCCAACGTTGATCTTAACGAAAACGCGGGCATCCGTTCAGAACTACTTTATTATTTAATGTAATTAAATCGCGAAAGAACAAGCTCTTCGGTGTTTCCGGTGACAAGACAATGTCAGCACTGTTCGCAAAGCTAAACTGTTGCAGCTTCGTTACGATATGAAAGCCGCCAAAACGTTCGTCGTTGAACTGACAATCATCACTGACAACTTATACATTAAAATGAAACATGTACAGCACGCATCTAGGTTAAATCACTGTCAACTGTGGTAACGCCAAGTAACACAGAGATTTTGGTGCGTTTACGAGAGAGTTGATGCCTCGAATCATCGAGTTTCGTGCCAACACTGTGCGAGGGGCGCGAGATGCATTCGGTGAGGAAACAACGATTACCTCGAGAAAGTGGAGCCTCATGATAGCAGCTATCGGAACGAGTGGATCTAGCCGACGTTTCCAACCTGACGCGGCGAAAGGCAGCGACAGAACTACGGGAGAACATTAAATGCCGAGTTCTAAAACGAGAAAGCCATGATCACGTGTCTACAAACCACAACGGTCGAACCGGTCGAACTGCGAGCACATCGTCGCCGTCGTTCGGACGCTCTTCTAGCTCGATCCTTTTCTCGTTCGACAGCCATCTCTCTCTGGTCGGTAGTTT